>NC_041220.1:24661374-24662496 GCF_002837175.3 Physeter macrocephalus | reverse complement strand
TGAAAGTGAAATTAAGAAAACACTCCCATTTACCATTGCAAAAAAAAGAATAAAATATCTAGGAATAAACCTACCTAGGGAGACAAAAGACCTGTATGCAGAAAACGATAAGACACTGATGAAAGAAATTAAAGATGATACAAATAGATGGAAGATATACCATGTTCTTGGATTGGAACAATCAACATTGTGAAAATGACTATACTACCCAAAGCAATCTACAGATTCAATGCAATCCCTATCAAACTACCAATGACATTTTTCACAGAACTAGAACAAAATATTTCACAATTTGTATAGAAAAACTAAAGACCCCAAATAGCTAAAGCAATCTTGAGAAAGAAAAACTGAGCTGGAGGAATCAGGCTCCCTGACTTCACACTATACTACAAAGCTATAGTAATCAAGACAGTATGGTACTGGCACAAAAACAGTAATATAGGTCAATGGAACAGGATAGAAAGCCCAGAGATAAACGCACACACATATGGTCACCTTATCATTGATAAAGGAGGCAAGAATATACAGTGGAGAAAAGACAGCCTCTTCCGTAAGTGGTGCTGGGAAAACTGGACAGCTACATGTAAAAGAATGAAATTAGAACACTCCCTAACACCATACACAAAAATAAACTCAAAATGTATTTTAGAGACCTAAATGTAAGGCCAGATACTATCAAACTCTTAGAGGAAAACATAGGCAGAACACTTTCTGACATAAATCACAGCAAGATCCTTTTTGACCCACCTTCGAGAGAAATGGAAATAAAAACAAAAATAAACAAATGAGACCTAATGAAACTTAAAGGCTTTTGCACAGCAAAGGAAACCATAAACAAGATGAAAAGACAACCTCAGAATAGGAAAAAATATTTGCAAATGAAGCAACTGATAAAGGATTAAACTCCAAATTTTACAAGCAGCTCATGCAGCTCAATATCAAAAAAACAAACAACCCAATCCAAAAATGGGCAGAAGACCTCAATAGACATTTCTCCAAAGAAGATATACAGATTGCCAACAGACACATGAAAGAATGCTCATCATCATTAATCATTAGAGAAATGCAAATCAAAACTACAACGAGATATCATCTCACACCGGTCAGAATGGCCATCCTCAA
>NC_041220.1:24624942-24661055 GCF_002837175.3 Physeter macrocephalus | reverse complement strand
TGCAGCTCTATTTACAATAGCCAGGACATGGAAGCAACCTAAGTGTCCATCGACAGATGGATGGATAAAGAAGGTTTGGCACATATATACAATGGAATATTACTCATCCATAAAAAGAAAAGAAATTGAGTTATTTGTAGTGAGGTGGATGGACCTAGAGTCTGTCATACAGAGTGAAGTAAGTCAGAAAGAAAAACAAATACCATATGCTAACACATATATATGGAATCTAAAAAAAAAAAAAGTCATAAAGTACCTAGGAGCAAGACGGGAATAAAGTCACAGACCTATGGGAGAATGGACTTGAGGATACAGGGAGGGGGAAGGGTAAGCTGGGACTAAGTGAGAGTGGCATGGACATATATACAGTACCAAACGTAAAATAGATAGGTAGTGGGAAACAGCCGCAGAGCACAGGGAGATCAGCTCAGTGCTTTGTGACCACCTGGAGGGTTGGGATAGGGAGGGTGGGAGGGAAGGAGACGCAAGAGGGAAGAGATATGGGGACATATGTATATGTATAACTGAATCGCTTTGTTATAAAGCAGAAACTAACACACCTTTGTAAAGCAGTTATACTCCAATAAAGATGTAAAAAAAAAAGGAAAAAATAAATAAATTGAAATCAGAATTGGAGTTCAGATTTATTTTAAAGTATAGAACAAAAGCATTGTGTGAAATTTGATTATAAAATAACATTCCATAACACTCCAGATTTAAATTTTAACTAATTAACTAATTGATTTTACACTGTACAGTTGATTCTGTGCTCCACGATAATTCAATTTTGGAAGTAATGAAATAGAAAGAGGTAGCTTAAGTCAAAATAAAAAATAGTGGATCTTTTATTTTTATATGATTTAGAATGTCAAATTTCTGCCAAAACATTCTATAATGAGATTAATATTTCTGCATAAATCACAAAGGGTTGAGTCATGTCTTGTAATGGCAATTAACTAAACTCTTGTACAGATTTTCATTATCAATCAAGTTATGAAATACAGATGTGACACCCATCAGAATCTCCCAGAGGCAAAGTTAAATTACACTCGAAACCATCAAAATGCCAGAACACAGTGACTGGTGCGCTTTGTCACTGATATGGCACAAAGGCAGATGGAACACATAATTCTCCTTCAAGCTTATCTAACATTATATGCCTTTCTTTGAGGCTCTAACCCTGGAGACCTCCCCTTACTCAGAAAGTTCATGCCTAGCCTTAATTAATCAAAGAATGATTCTAAAGCACCTTACCTAAGCAAAGTATTAGGTCATGTAAAGTTAGTAAAAAACATATACATGAGATATACATTAGAGAACCTGTTTCCTTCCGAGCATCAGTAAATCTTTATGAACAAAAACATTATTTAAATACACAATTTATTTTGCCTTTTGTCAGTTGGAGAAAGAAAGCAAGAGCAGAGTAGGGGAACTTGAAGAAATACACAAGAGATTTTCTTTATTAAGTCTTAAAAAGAAATAGCTGGTTTTGTGAAAATTGGGGTAAAGGTATATATGCAGTAGAAGAAAGGGGGTTTGATATCAACAATACTGGTTAGAAATGGAGAAACTAACAGAAAAACCTCAGATCTGAGCACACCACTAAAGATTCCAATTGAGATTCATCTATTAAAGCTTATTTAATGGAAAATAATATGTAAAGGGTAAAACCAATTTTTAAAATAGCGTGATAAATACGATGATCCTGCCTGTTTGGAGGAAATGCCTCTTCATCCTTTTCCACTTCTGATGTTTTCTTCCATGTGGAGAAAACCTCCATTAAATAACATCATTGGCCTTCCTCTTTCTCATCACTCACTATTTCCAAGGGAGATGCCATGATTTTTCTTATTATTGATTTGGAAGCTGGAAATGGGAATATGTAGCTCCTTCCCTTTGTGCTTTTTTCCTCCTGGTTATGAGCTGCCCATAGGGATCACACTTCTGCTCTGCTCCTCCGTGCTACAACTGTTACAGCATGTTTTTCATGGAAAAAAAACCCTGAGGTTGTCCACACTGACTCATTCCAGTGGGGAAGAATGAAGAAGCACCCCCTCCAAACAGGCAGGGTTTGTATATCTCCCAACCCTTCCCCAAAGCTACCACAATGCCTGGAATATAAATGTTTAATAAATCTTACGTGAATTAATAGATAAATGTCACACTGCATCTGTTTCTTTAAATGTTGCTCTAAATTGAAAATGATATATTTTAATGATTGTAATTACCCAGAGTCATAATTATTTTATCTGGAAATTTTATAGGAAATAGCACAATTGATGCAATCTATCTCTTACAGCTAAACTATACACTCAGTTGAACAGAACATACACTCAATGTCTCATTCTTCTAGGGGCTGACTAGCCAGATTAAAAGCATAGAAGACAAAAAGAAACATAAAGCCATTGTTTGAGGCAAAAGGGATGTATCAGACTTATCTTAGAAGATTTTGAAAATAGAAACTCCAGTTCTAATAGATTGTCAAATTAAACAGGTAGAGTGATAACTAACATAAATTGCCATGCATGTAATAAGTGAGTCTTCATTCATTTATCACTGACTACCACCTTCATGCTGGGTACATTGCAAGGTTCCTGGGATACCGGTGTGAATAGGACAAAAGTGATCCTGCCCTGTGGCAGAAAGACTTTAAAGTGGCCTTCATGATCCCCGCCTCCTTGTATTTAGGGCTCTATGTAATCCTTGTCTCTCACATGCAGGCAGGAAATGTCTTGATTCAAACCAACAGAAGATGGCAAACATTTAAGGAGTATCTCTCCAATGATTATGTTATGTTCTATGATTATGTTACATCACATAAAATTCCATCTTTCTAAACCACAGGGTCCTACTGTATAGCAAAGGAAACTATATTCAATATCCTGTGATAAACCATCAAGGAAAAGAATATGAAAAAGAAACATATATATGTATAGCTGAGTCACTGCTATACAGCAGAAATTAAACACATTGTAAATCAACTATACTTTAATAATTTTTGTTTAATGCCATCTTTCTAACTGACTCGTTCTCCTTCTCCCATGCTGGCTTTAGAGAAGCAAGATGCCATATTTTGAGAGGCAGTGGGGAAAAGGTCACTTGGCAAAAAGAAGCTGCAGCTGACCTCCAGGAGTTGAAAGCAACCTCCACCTGACAGGCAGCAAAAAGTCAAGCACCTTCATTTTACAGCCACAAGGAAACGAATCCTACCAGCACCCTGAAGGAGTTTGGAAGCTAATCCATTGCCAGTTGACCTTCCAGATGAGAACCAAGTCTTGGCTAACACCTTGATTGCAGCCTTAGAGAGGACCCAGTTAAGTTGTGTTCAAACTCCTGATTCACAAGAATTGTGGAATAATCAATGTGATTGTTTACCTGTTAAGTTTGTGATAAATTTTTATGCAGTATAGAAAACTAAAATATGCCCTAATGGTGTGAATTTCTTAGAGGTAACTATTTCTGTAATATAACTATCACTTTTTTTTTCTTAAAGAAAAAGATGATGGCACTTTTACCATCATTATCAATGTACAGCAGAGGTCTTAGCAGAAGGCTTACTGTTAATTGACTTCTGAGTAGGATTTTCCCAAGATTTATTGATCACATTTTTTATTATGTTTGTACATACAGCACAAGAGAATAAATAAATATCTTGTTCATAAACTTATGGAAGACATGTTTTCCTTTGCTCACAGTGTATAAAGCTTTAGTACATATTGTTGGGAGATGGTGAAAGTCTGTAAGTACTGCAGAAAATATAGTGTTCTATTAGAAATTTATCACAACAGAACAACATAAAAGTGCTGGAGTCCTTAAAATGTGATGTTTCAAAATAGCACTCTTTTTTTTTTTGATGAGACAATGATGTTTATTACAAAGGGAATTGCATTCACAGAACCTCTCAATTCACAAGAGTTGGCCTCTATTCAGTACCTACAAACATGTATTTCATCAAAATTTGGGGCATAATTACTGAGAGAATTCATAGAATTGATTATAATTGAAAGCTTAAATCTTCATGCATGCAAGCAAACTTGGAGATCATATAATTTAACTCTCTCACTTTGTATAGAGGGAGACAAACATTTTGAGTATTAAGTAACTGGCTCAAGGTATCCTAGTTAGTAGGTGTAGTCAGCTGAAGTCTGGGTTTTCTTTTCTTTTTTTTTGTTGGATACTGTTGTTTTACAACGTTGTGTTAGTTTCTGCTGCACAGCAAAGTGGAGTTCCCTGTGCTATATAGCAGGTTCTCATTAGTTACCTATTTTATACATATTAGTTAGTGTATATATGTCAATCCCAATCTCCCAGTTCATCCTACACCCCCTTCTCCCCTTGGTGTCCATTCGTTTGTTCTCTACATCTGTGTCTCTATGTCTGCCTTGCAAACAGGTTCATCTGTATCATTTTTCTAGATTCCACATGTATGCATTAATATACGATATTTGTTTTTCTCTTTCTGACTTACTTCACTCTGTATGGCAGTCTCTAGGTCCATCCACGTCTCTACAAATGACCCAATTTCATTCTTTTTTATGACTGAGTAATATTCCATTGTATACATGTACCACATCTTCTTTATCCATTCATCTATCGATGGGCATTCAGGTTGCTTCCATGACCTGGCTATTGTAAATAGTGCTGTAATGAACATTGGGGTGCATGTGTCTTTTTGAGTTATGGTTTTCTCTGGGTATATGCTCAATAGTGGGATTGCTGGGTCATATGGTAATTCTATTTTTAGTTTTTTAAGGAACCTCCATATTGTTCTCCATAGTGGCTGTATCAATTTACATTCCCACCAACAGTGCAAAAGGGTTCCCTTTCCTCCACACCCTCTCAGCATTTATCATTTGTAGATTTTTTGATGATGGCCATTCTGACCAGTGTAAGGTGATACCTCGTTGTAGTCTTGATTTGCATTTCTTTAATAATAAGTGATGTTAAGCATCTTTTTATATGCCTCTTGGCCACCTGTGTGTCTTCTTTGGAGAAATGTCTAGTTAGGTCTTCTGCCCATTTTTTGATTGTTTTTTTTGTTTTTTGATATTGACCCACATGAGCTGTTTGTATATTTTGGAGATTAATCCTTTGTCCATTGATTCGTTTGCAATTATTTTCTCCCATTCTGAGGGTTGTCTTTTTGTCTTGTTTATGGTTTCCTTTGCTGTGCAGAAGCTTTTAAGTTTCATTAGGTCCCATTTGTTTATTTTTGTTTTTATTTCCATTTCTTCCTGTGTTACTCTTTAAAGAACATATTTCTCTTTAGTGAAGTTTGTATAACAAGAAGCATCAGTGAGGCTTTAAGCTTCCCATTGAGCTCAGTACATCTGCTATCTGGCTCGATGGTTATTGTTCTTCACACAGTTAGAAGTGATATTGATTTTTAAGTTTCTCAGAACTTGCCAGAATTTCCATTCCAGAAAATCTTTCCCTATTTTAGAATCATAAGATTTAACAAATCATAAAATTTGTTACATTGTATATTAAAGATGGAGGGGGTGGAATCTATAATCTCTCAGTGGGTAAATTAATTCCAGGGGCCCCTCTGGGAGTCTTCTTCATCAAAGGGATATTCTACATGTGGTACAATATAGTATATATTCAACTCCAATGGAACACATCCTTGGAAAAAAGAACAATATTCTCATGATTGCACCAAGAATCAACCTGGCTAAAGAATTTTAGTCCAAACAGATGAATGCTAAAGTGACTCTTTTTCTATTACTTCTCTTCTCTATCACCGCTTATCTTTGTCTATTTTCCTTTTTGGAAGCCATGGAATGGCCCTGAATCTGAGCAGTTTAAGCCACTATTTTTCAAACATTTGAACCATGGTCTGTGAGAAATACATTTTGCATCATGAACAATACACATATTTACTTGTGAATGTAGCTATATATGTAGAATGAGATAAAAAGAAATATAACTAAAATAACAGCTTCATAAAGCAATACTCTCACTATATGTTATGAAATATTTTGTCATATGCTATTCTATTTCATTTTTTTTAATGCTGTTTTTTTTTAATGCACTGACAATCTCTATTCTGCAGTTTTAAAACCATTGGTTGAGACTAAGCCTATCCCAAGATGTGGAGAAGCAACGTGACTCAAAAGTCATGAGTATGGATAACTGCTTTCTACATTTAGAGGTTAACCAATAGGTAAAATGTGTGAGAACCCATCAGTATAGTCTTCAGGTGGGTATAGGTAGCAGGGAAGATATAGTTTACTAAGGACAAATGTATTGTTTCTCTTTGTTTCTCCAGTGACTAACAAATGATTCAATACAAAATTGGCATTAAGTAAATGTTTTTGAACAATAGACACAAAAGAAAACAAGATAAGAAAGAGAGGGAAGGAAAGAAGAGGAAAAGAATGAAAGAGAGAAAGAGAAGACAGACAAAAGAGAAAGAGTGTAAGGTTAAAAAAGAAAAGGAAAAAAGGAAGGAAGAAGGAAGAGAGCACTAGCATAAAGACAGGAGAAGTTGCCCTACAGTGAAAAACAGTAATAAAATTTCTCCCAGTTTAATAAGAAACTGTACTTAAAATTATTAAGGACCAGAAGCCAATTTTTAAGTTTGAAATTACACTGGTCTTTCTATATTGCATTGTTTTACCATTTAAGTGTTGCTACTATCAGTAATAAAGGCATTGTACAATGAGATTTACATTTTGCTTACATAATGTGAATGCTCTGCAGACACTTGATTCAGAGATTGAGCAAAGTCTGAAAAGTTAAACAATTATAATGATGGTTATTAAATTTTCATTTCATTTTTAGCCTTCCCTCGATTCTGAGTGGTAGCTTATTTTGACTTCATTAGAGAGATAAAGAAGCAAAGACAGAATGACTATTCTAAGTTCATGAATCTCACTATATTTCCAGGGCTAGGATACAGGTCTCTTAGACTGTAAATCCTCAGCTTTTTCTGGTATATAACACTGCTTATGTCCATATTATGTCTATACACAGTCTGTAAGAATACAATGTTTATGTCTATCTTATTCTTTCATCAGTAACTGAACTACATGAACTAAATGATGGAAGGTTATTCTCACTTTAAAATTGACATACTTTTAAAAAATGTAGTGTTGATAAGTTGGATGTAGTGTTTTTACTTAAGGGATTAAAAGAAACTCTTTTTGTATTGAAACAAGGTTGATAATAAAAACAGAAGAAAAAGATTTATAAAATCAAGAATGAGAAAGGACATCATCACCAACCCTTCTCAAATTAAAAAAGATTATAAGGGAATATTATTTAAAATGTCATGTCAATAAATTAGACAAACTGGATGAAATTGGGAGGTACATTGAAAGGAAACAAATTATCAAAGCTGACTAAAGAAAAACTAGAAACTCTAAATAGATCTATAAGAAATAAAGAAACTGGATCTGTAATTTTAAAAGTCCCCTCAAAAGGAAGCTCAGGCCTGAATGGATTGGTTTATAAATTCTGTCAAATCTTGGAAGAAGAAATAAGACCAATCCTCTACATACCCTTTCACAAAATAGAGGACAAGGAACCACTTCTCAATTTGTTCTATGAATCCAATGTTACTTGATACCAAAGTTGGGCAAAGACATTACAAAACACACACACACACACACACACACACACACACACAAAACTACAGAGCACTATTACATATAATCAGAGATATAAACACTCTTCACAAAATATTAGCAAAACAAACTCAGAATTTACATTATGACTAAGTGGATTTTATTCTGTATATGTAGGGTTGGCATCTGAAAATCCATTGATGTCATATTCATAGAATTAAAGGAAAAAAACACATGGTCATCTCAATGGATGCAGAGAATGCTTGGTAAATCTAATACTCATTCACAATAAAAATTCCCAATAATCTAGAAATAGAAGGGGAACTTCCTCAAGCTGATAAAGGACATCTACAAAAAACTTAGAGCTAACATCATAATTATAGGTGAAAAACTGAATGTTTTCCCCTGTGATCAGGATTAAGACAAGCTTTATTCCTAACAGCCCCAAACTGGATACAACCCTAATACTCATGAAGACATGAATGGATAAACGAATAGTAGTGTATTTATACAACGTAATACTACACAACAATGTAAAGAGGCAAGCATACTGTTACACTAAATACCATGAAAGAAACTCAAAAACTTTAAATTTCTATGTTAGCAATGGTGGAATGAGTCTACTATATCTCTCTCTCCCAAAGAATACATTTAGAAAAATTTTAGAAAGAATACAAAAAGCAAATATGAAGGACTCTAAGAAGCAAAGAATAGCAGGTGGCTTGGAGATGGAAGTAAAATTTGAAGAAAGAAAGGTACGGTGATAAGTGTTCTGATCAGTTTCCTCTTTTACTTCCTCTTTTACAGTGAATGGCTCAAGCCCTAAAACTGCACAATGGGCACAGAAAACAAAAAACTCCTGAAGAACTCTGCTTTTGCTGGTCAGAAGATTGGGAAAGGGAACTCCTGTGGAGCCAGTGTGTAGGGAAAAGGAGATAATGCCTACTTTTCCTTTTTCTTTTCTTCTTCAAATCTGTTTTATTTCCTGGTACTTCCCTGAGGCCAACCCCAGTCATGGAGTTGCAAAGAGAAAAATCCTGTGTATTTGGCCAGAAGAACCAAGAAAAAGGAACCCTGTAGACTGGAGTATCTGGGGAGAAATCCTGGTTTAGAGAGAATTCTGGTGCATGAGTCAACTCAATCCAGGGCTCGCTGTCAATATGCACATGTGCAGAACAAATCCAAATGAGCATAGCAAAGACTTGGAGAACTGAGCTACCATCCAAGTCCTAGACTAACCCCTCAGAGATGCATGTGCAGAACAGACTGAGAACAGTGTAACAAGAACTTTGAGAACTAAACTACTTTATGAAACAATTCCCAGACTAAGCTCCAAGTAGCTCATGCATGGACAGACTCAAACACTATAACAAAAACATTGATACCCTCATCCACAAAAGAAGAGATAGAACTTGAAGTCAGAACCTAAATGTTATGTTCGCCTCCTAATGCAAAAGATCGACAGTCTCCAGAGGATATTAGCCAACCAAAGTCTCATAACATAATATTCAAAATGCCCAGGGTACAATCCAAAATCACCTGCCATTCAAAGAACCATGAAAATATGACCAACTCTCAAAGTAAAAGAAAATTAACAGATGTCAACATCAAGATAACACAATATGTTGGAATTATCAGATAAGCACTAAAACAGCTATTACAACTAAGTTCATTGTGGGAATGTTAAATACTATTGAAACGAATCGAAAAATAGAAGCTTTCTTCAGAGAAATACAAACAAAAATAGCAGATAGAAATCTGAGAACCAGAAAACACAATATATGAAATAAAATTTTACTGGATGGGCTAAATAGCCAAAAGAAGAAGAGAAAGAAAAAAAGATTGAAGATGAAAGAAATTGAAAGGACAAATGGCCAGAAGACCTGCTCTAAAAGAAACGCCAAAGAATGTTCTTCAGGCTGAAGGAAAATGATACCACAGGGAAATGCAGAACTTCAGGAATGAAAGAAAAGCAACAGAAATGGAAAATATCTGAGTAAATATAATAGGCTGTTTTTATCCTCATAAATATTTTAAATCTGTATGTTAAAAACAAGATTTATAGCACTGGTTGGGTTTTTAATGTTCAAATATTGTAATACATATGAATACTACATAAGTAGGAAGGGAAAAAAACCTAAATGATTTTAAAAGTTCTACATTTTACTAGAGTTGGTAAAATGTTAATTCTTAGTAGACTGTGAAATGTTAGATATGATTAATATAAACCATAAAGCAACTCCAACAAATGGATATTTAGCCAGAAATCCAAGAGATTAATAAAGATAGAATACATCAAATATTAAAATAATCCAAAAGAATGCAAGAGAGGGGGAACAGAGAAACCTAAGACAATGCAGGAACACAGAACACAAATAATAAAATGTTAAGCCTAAATTTTATTTTAGCAATACTTACACAACATGTAAGAGGTAGAAACATACCAGTTAAAAGACAGAGATTGTCAGATTAGATAAAAATATGAGACCCAATTATATGTTGGCTACAAAAAGCATAATAATTTTAATTATATATAGAGGCTAAAATACAAAAAAAAAGAAAAAAGAAAATAGATACCATACAAACACTAATTCATTGTATTAATATCAGACAACATTCACTTCAGAGCAAAGACATTTACCAGGAAGAAAGGAATAAAGAGAGATATCATAATGATAAAATTGTCAATTCATCTTGAAGACATACAATTCTATACATGTATGCACCAAACAATGGAGCTTCCAAATGCATGAAGTAAAAGCTAATCAAAATGGTAAAAGAAAAAAGAAAAATCCACAATTCTAGTTGGAATTGCTTTTCAGCCTTTTAGCTAAGATCAAGTGTAGTATAGTTGGAGACATCAATGCTCCTTTCTATACAATTGTTAGAACAAGTAGAAAAAAGGTCAGCAAGGATATAGAAAACCTGAAAAACGCCATCAATCAACTTAACCTATTTGATATTTACAGAACATTCTGTCCAATGACAACATAATTCACATTGGTTTCTATTGCAATTGGATATTCAATAGCATTAATTACACACTGACACTATTAAAAAAGCAAAAAACCACAAAAAAACAAAAAGTAAAACCTTAAATTTGGAAGAATTGAAATGATACAAAATATGTTTTCTGAACAAAAAGAATTAAACTAAATATCAAAAATAGATGTTTATAAAATGTCCCATATGTTTGGAAATTTAAAACACACTTCTAAATGACTAATGGATAAAAGCAAAAGCTTCAAAGGAATTAGAAAAATTCTTAAAGTGAATAAAAATGAAAATAAAATACATCAAAATTTGTGGGATACAGCTAAAACAGTGCTTGGAGAAACATTTATAGTATTAAATGCTCACATGAGAAATAACAGCAGGTCTCAAAAAACAATCCCGGTTTATACCCAAACTAGAAAAATAAGAAAAAAATAAACACAATAAGCAGAAGTAAGTAGTATTAGTCTCTCTGTTGCATCAAGATTCTTCCTGTATTATTACTACGTATATTAATAGTTTTTAACCTCATAGCTAGAACTTATTGGTACTATCCTGGGTTCACTATTGACACATAAACAGAAAACAGCATGAGTTCATTGTAAAGGATAACAGTTTACTCTGAAACAGTAAAACCCATTCTGCCAGGGTAAGTTTTCAAGATAATCAAGCATCCACAAAAGTGAGTGTCCCAGTGTCTTAAAATCTGAGTGACTTAATAAATCTTCAAGTATTCAGAGCAAAATTTTATAACTAATAAAATATTTTAGTTGTTTTAAAATTGGCTAAATTCAATAATTCAAACTTAAAATAAATCTGAGTCATAAAACTTTATTTTATCCAGACCCAGGACGATGGAAGAGAAATAGAGATTTCATTATGAAATGTTGCTTTTGTGGTTTTTATGCTTTGAGGATTTTCCAAAACTCAGCCTCTCAGGATGACTTGCCTTGGGCCCCACGACACATATATAAGCCACTTGGAGGCGTAAGAATCTATCAGATTTTTAAAATCTGCCTTCATTTAAAAAAACCCTGTTTAGGGCTTCCCTGGTGGTGCAGTGGTTGCGCGTCCGCCTGCCGATGCAGGGGAACCGGGTTCGCGCCCTGGTCCGGGAAGATCCCACATGCCGCGGAGCGGCTGGGCCCGTGAGCCATGGCCGCTGAGCCTGCGTGTCCGGAGCCTGTGCTCCGCAACGGGAGAGGCCGCAGCAGAGGGAGGCCCGCATACCACAAAAAAAAAAAAAAAAAAAAAAAGAAACCCTGTTTAAAACAAATCCCAGTCTCCCTAAGGAATAATGATCCTGAGTTTTAATACTCAGTTGAGAATTCTACTTCACTCTACAGCAAAAACATTCCATAACCCGGCTGTTTTTATGAAAGGATTAAAAATTGCAAATCCATTATTAAATGTCAGTTCAGTCTTCTATATTTCTTTTCATTATATGTTTTTCTAATTTATTTTTTACTGAAATATAGTTAACATACAATATTATGTTAGTCTCAGATGTGCTACATAGTGATTTGACATTTGCATACCTTATGAAATGATCACTGTGAAAAATCTAATAACCATCTGTCCCTATACAAAGTTATTACAATATTACTGACAATGTTCCTTATGCTAAATATTACATCCTTGTAACTTATTTATTATATAACTAGAGGTTTGTACCTCTTAATCTCCTTTGCCTATTTCACCCACTCACCTTCCTTCTGGTTATCACCTGTTTGTTCTCTATATCTACGAGTCTGTTTTTGTTCTGTTTTGTTTTGTTTTTTTAGATTCAACATGTAAGTGAGATCATGCCTATTTGTCTTTCTCTGTCTGACTTATTTCACTTAGCATAATACCCTCTAGATTCATGTTTTATTTATTTATCATTCATTCATGCAATGAATCTGTCTTTAAAAACTGTACACCAGGCTCTTTCTGATATTCATAATACAGTAAAGAAGATAACAGATTAGTGAAGAAGATAGATACAGACATACAACCAGGCACAGTGAGTGTTCTGCTATGTGTAGGCATGAGGGTACGTGGAAGCATGTGAAAATACCTTTTATCCAAAGTGGGTGGGTTAAGGAAGAATTCTCAATAGAGATGTTTAAGGTGAGCATTTATATGGTGAAAAGGATTTGGCCAGGTAAAGAAGCTCACATAGGGCATTCTGAGATGATGGAGAAGTGTGTGCAAAAGGCACTGAGGTTTAAGAAAACCTTTGGGAGAACTACCTTGACATAGTTTAGCAAAGCTAGAACATAGTATGAATTAGGAAATAATAAGAAACTGGGCGGCACAGATTAGCAAAGGCCAGATAAAGGTAGGAAATAGACTTGGATTTTATCCTGAAGGTTATGGAAGGCAATGGAAAACTATAAGTAGGTAGATGATCTAATCAGGTTTACATTATAAGGAAGATCACTCAAGTGGTAATAGACAGAAAGGGTAAGCCTGGTAGGCGAGAGACTAATAAAAAGAATTTTGCAGTGTTCCAAGTGAGAAATGAGTAAAGCCTAAAGGAAGACAAGAGCAGGGAGAATGGAGATGAGGAGGTCATTAATAGAGTTATTTAAGCTGTGTAGCTAATAGGACTTAGAGGCCTGGTTGCATATGATTGGAGGTAAGATGAGAAAAAAGGTTGAGAAATGATTCAAGGATGATTCTAGGTTTCTGTCCTGAGTATCTGGCTGATGGTTGTCCTATTAACAGAATAAATACACTCTAGAGTGGGTTTGATGGAAAACATAAGTTCAATTTTGTATGGATTGAGTTGTGTCGCCTGTGCAGCACCAAATGGAAATGTCTAAGAGGCATTTAGGTATTTGGATACTTGGAGGCATAAGAAAGAGATCCATATGCAATCAGCTAATTCATATTAGCTGTAGCATTTTGAGTTACTGTGATACGGTGATTTCTAATAAAAAAATGACACATTTGGTCTTCATCTCCCTTTCTGGCACCTAAACCCTTGGAATTTCCTAAGTGTTGAGTGATAAAGGTGTCTCTTGTTATGTTAATGAGGTGAATGCTTCTAAGGATGGGGGCTGGTTGCTAGGAGAATCAATTACACGATTAGAGAGATGGAAAGAGGGAGGAAAGGGGCTGGAGGTTGGATCAATCACCAATGAACAATGATTTAATCAATTATATCTATATATGAAGACTCCATAAAAAGCCAAAAGGAGAGGGTTCGGAGAGCTTCCAGGTTGGTGAGCACATGGAGATTCCGGGAGAATGACACACTCAGAGAGAGCCTGGAAGCTCTGAGAATGTGTCCGTTTAAGTTTAGCAAGTTTGCAGTCATTCTCAAGAGCAGATTTAATGGAATATTGAAAAAAGGAGCCTTATAACAACAAATAAAGGAATGAAAGAAAGATCATGAGATAGAAATCCAGAGTTAAGAGCACTCTTTTAAAAACTGGATTGTGTTTCATTTCTTTTTATGGCTGAGTAATAGTCCATTGTATATATGTGCCACATCTTCTTTATCCATTCATCTGTTGATGGACACTTAGGTTGCTTCCATGTCCTAGCTATCGTAAATAGAGCTGCAATGAACATTTTGGTACATGACTCTTTTTGAATTATGGTTTTTTCAGGGTATATGCCCAGTAGTGGGATTGCTGGGTCATATGGTAGTTCTATTTGTAGTTTTTTAAGGAACCTCCATACTGTTCTCCATAGTGGCTGTATCAATTTACATTCCCACCAGCAGTGCAAGAGGGTTCCCTTTTCTCCACACCCTCTCCAGCATTTATTATTTCTAGAGTTTTTGATGATGGCCAATCTGACCGGTGTGAGATGATATCTCATTGTCGTTTTGATTTGCATTTCTCTAATGATTAATGATGTTGAGCATTCTTTCATGTGTTTGTTGGCGATCTGTATATCTTCTTTGGAGAAATGTCTATTTAGTTCTTCTGCCCATTTTTGGATTGGGTTGTTTGTTTTTTTGTTATTGAGCTGCAAGAGTTGCTTATAAATTTTGGATATTAATCCTTTGTCAGTTGCTTCATTTGCAAATATTTTCTCCCATTCGTAAAGCAGAAACTAACACACCATTGTAAAGCAATTATACTCCAATAAAGATGTTTAAAAAAAAAACTGGATTGTGAAAGTAAAGAAATAGATATAGTTGTAGTTAGAGTATGATGAAAAGTCAGGAGTTTTTTTTTTTTTCAGAAGTTTATAGCAGTTTTATTAATAATTGCCCCAAACTGGAAGCAACCAAGATGTCCCTCAAAAGATGAGTGGATAAACAAGCTGTGGTGAATCCATACAATGGAATTTTTTTTTAAGTATAGTTGATTTACAATATTATATTGGTTTCAGGTTTACAACACAGTTATTCAATGTTTTTATAGAATATACTCTATTTAAAGTTATAAAATATTGACTGTATTCTCTGTGCTGTACAATATATGCTTGCAGCTTATTCATTTTATACATAGTAGTTTGTACCTCTTAACTCCCACCCCTATCTTGCTCCTTTCCCCTTCCCTCTCCCCACTGGTAACCACTAGTTTGTTCTCTTTATCTCTGAGTCTGTTTCTGTTATATTGATTCGTTTCCTTTTTTAGATCCCACATATAAGTGATAACACAGAGTATTTGTCTTTCTCTTGACTTATTTCACTAAGCATAATACCCTCCAGGTCCATCCACCATGTTGTTGCAAATGGCATTAGTTCATTCTTTTTAATGACTGAGTAGTATTCCATTGTATATATATATATATATATATATATATATATATATATATATATATATATATATATCACCTCTTCTTTATCCATTCATCTGTTGATGGACACAGATATGGTTGCTGCCATATCTTGACTATTGTAAATAATGCTGCTGTGAACGTTGGGGTGCATGTATCTTTTCTATTTAGTGTTTTCACTTGCTTCTGACATATACCCAGGAGTGGAATTGTTGGATCATATGGTAGTTCTATTTTTAGTTTTTTGAGGAACCTCTACTATATTGCTTTCCATAGTGGCTGCACCAATTTACAAACCTGCCAATAGTGCACTAGGATTCCCTTTTCTCCACATTCTCACAGCATTTGTTATCTCTTGTCTTTTTGATGACAACCATTCTGACAGATGTGAGGTGATATCTCATTGTGGTTTTCATTTGTATTTCCCTGATGATTAGTAATGTTGAAAACATTTTCATATGTCTGTTGGCCATCTGCATGTCTTCTGAAAAGTTGGGAATTAATTTTTTTTTTTTTTTTTTTTTTGTGGTATGCGGGCCTCCCTCTGCTGCGACCTCTCCCGTTGCGGAGCACAGGCTCCGGACGCGCAGGCTCAGCGGCCACGGCTCACGGGCCCAGCCGCTCCGCGGCATGTGGGATCTTCCCGGACCGGGGCGCGAACCCGGTTCCCCTGCATCGGCAGGCGGACGCGCAACCACTGCGCCACCAGGGAAGCCCGGGAATTAATTTTTAAATAGGAGAGACTGAGTGTGTTTACAGGCTAAAGAGCATCAGTGACATAGAGAACGCTGAGAGAAGAGATAACTGGTGGAGTGAGACCTCTGAGAAGGTTAGAGATAGGAGGTACAGGTAAGTACCAGAATAGAGGTATAGGAATATTTTCCCATCGAGATGTAGGTTGGAGGTGGGAGAGGAGAGAAGGTCAAAACAGTAATGTTGAGTTCCCTGATTACCTGTAATTTTTCTGTTACTGGGAGATGAGATGAGAATAGTTGAGGATAGAGGGTAGTCAGAGGCCTTAGTCTGAATGAGAGGAGTTGACAAAGATAACACGGCAAATGGGAATAGAAACACATGGAAAGATTGGCTGACAACTTTGAAAACCAAGCTGTGATCAGAGACCAGGAATTTGTAGCTGCATTAACTCACATGATTTCTTTTTGCTTGGCTTTGCTCTAGTGGTGCTCAGAAGCCTAGAAGAAATCGCAAATAAGGTAAGGTACAAAAGCTTGAGGTGCAAAGTTTTCTTGACAGGACAAGGTGACAATAATGATTAAACTATTAGTGAACTATCAGTATCAATATGTTCTTTTTCCCCAAATTCCCCATAAGTAACATGTTTCTTGGAATATCAACACTGACATATTCCCTACCCCCTTTCTCAGCATACCTGAAACGCCAGACAAGCTTTCTAAACACAGAACTACATTAGGAAATTTAATTGACACAAATATAAGATTTAACATGAACTCTGAGCTGGTACACACAGTGAACAAACCCCCTTCCTCACTTCCATATAAAAATGTATAGACAGTTCATTCAGAGGGTTCAGGTGGTGTGTGAGTCTTGATGATAGCCATCTGTGGCCTTTGAAAGGGGTCCAAAAAAGAAAGAATTTCTTTTGGTGCCTTTGCAGAAACACTAGTCTAGGATGATAGAGGACTGGATTCTCAAGGCCAACCCTTGTGACAGAAGAGCAGCACATTGATGGATTGGAAGTCCCAAGCCCATCTAAGGACACCAGCTCTGAGCTTAATGACCCCGGGCTCAGCTACATAAACAATAGGACTAATTGGTTCCAAAACCTCTACCTTCATTGACCACTTCTTCATGTATCCTCAATCAGAAGTGACAGATGATAACATCTGTTGACCTGAAACAAATAGACGGCCAGATATTCTTCTAGCAAAGATAAGTTTATTCAGAATCAGCAGAAAATTGCAATTCGGAGTCCGCATGAGAGAGTCTGCACAGAGAGCTACATGAAAGTTACTGCACAGCAAGTGTAGGAGCACTCTTTTATAGACAGGAAAAGGAAGTTAGGAGGGCTAGAGTAAGCAAAGTGTCCATGGCTTTTCATTGGCTGAGTCCTTGCCAGGAAAGAAGAGGAGTCTTTCTTCTTCCTGTTGGGCTCTGCTATTGTCAAAGTGCATGAGAGCTCCCCCTCTGGTCTCCCAGACTCTATTTCATTGAGGTTTCTGTTTATGAATTTTTTACACATCCCACTCTAAAAAGGATCTAACCATTGAGGAACATAAATTGAATTATTTCTTTCACAACCTCTTACTCTGCACTACTTGTGACCCCAGTATTTGGTCTGTCCTTTATGGAGACATAGCAGCTTCATTGGGTCTATTCTGCCATTTCTCTTCTATCTCACAACTGGCAGTAACCTTCCTTAGGAACCTCTCACTGTTTGGATGATGAATGACTGCCATGAAGATCCATCTGCCATCTAGTTAGAATGCTGAGCCCATCTTCCAAGCATCAGACACACCCAAGACAATGTGATCTCTAAAGAAATCTGTATTGATATATGTCTGTTGCCAACTGTGGGTGGGTGGAGGTTTTTTGCTATGAGATTTAGAATTCAGAGGACTTTGAGTGATACTCAAACTACAGTTTGTACTCTAATGAAAATAATAAGGGATGAATCACATTAATCTTAAGAGTCCTATGTTCATTCCACTCATTTTACTCGTTCTTACCCACTTTTTCTTTCTAAATCATCAGTTAGAACAGAAAAAATCTACTGAGCTTGAATGAATTTTTACTCTCTCGCAAATGCTGGATGATCTGTTTTTGGCTTTGCCAACTCCTCTGTGCCAACAGACATGAATCCTAGGCTATAAAATTGCTAAGCTAAATAAAATGCCACAGGATGGCACCAGTGGTGAGACCTTATGCCTCAGAAAACTCTTGTAATTCAGCTTCACCTCAATGATCCAGATTGTTTAGAGGGGATGGGCAACCAGAAGTAGTGAGAGATCAGATTGTGAGAATTTTATTAAGAAATGCAATTGTTTGCTTTTGAGAGTATAGAATAATTTAGAACATATACCAAACGTTTTGAATTAGCACTCCATATTATTTTTATGGACGTTAAAATGTTTGAAAATCACTGTTAGAAATCCTGAGACGAGACTGTATCTGTCCATATCTACACATTTAAGGTAAAGACCTTTGAAAGACCCCTTTGTCTCATTCTCTGGGAGGACTTAAGGTACAACAGCTAAGGTATATTAGCTAGCAAGTAATAGCTCTTTGATCTTTTATCACATATTAGATAAAGAAAAGAGGACAGGACAATGGCCCCAAGGAAAGGGAAGGGACTTTCATATGCAAGTAGAAAGAAGTTGAGTCAAGTTATTCCTCTTTCATGGTTTTCCTGAGAGCTGTGCTGATCCATATCCCTCCAGTATGATGTTGAATAGGAATGGTGATAGCACATAACCTTGACTTGCTCTTCACCTTAGGGAGAGAAAATTGTGGACGATGCCCTTTATCAGCTAGAGGTCATTTCTTCCTGTTTCTTGTTTAATGAGGTTTGTTTTGTTTTGTTTTGGCCACACCGCATGCGCGTCTTGTGGGATCTTAGTTCCCCAACCAAGGGACTGAACCCAGGACCATGGCAGTGAAAGCACCGAGTCCTAACCACTGGACGGCCAGGGAATTCCCAATGAGGGTTTTTAAAGTGAATCAATGTTGAATTTTGTCAAATACTTATTTGGCATTTACTGAGATGATCATATGGGTTCTCTTCTTTAGTCTGCATGGTGACTTTGTAATGTGTCAACTTGGCCAGGCTGAACTGTGTTTCCCAGAAGTATATTCTCTGTGTTTGTAGCTAGGGCGAGACACAGAGAAAATATTTTTGCATGACCTTAGGAAGGTGAAAGTAAAACAGCAGTCCTTTTGTTTCTTTGCTTGGAAGGTTAGGATGGGCGCTTGTCCTCAAGCACTTTGCTTGTCTATGGGCTCACTTCACTGGCGTGGGAAAACAGCCAAGCCTGCAACTGTGTGTATTTTCACCTGACTATTCCTTCAGCTTCTCTGACTCCTGGGTCAGGTGTGTGTGAAGCTCCATGATGAAAAATGCCAGCTGCTCCTGCAGGACACCCACATCATATGGCTGGAGACAACAAGAACTGACATGGGTTCCAGGTCATCCACTTAATTTCCAGCTCCTGCTGTGGGTTCCAGCTTCTCCTGGCTCTTCCATGCTCTACAGACATCTCTCCTTACTGCCTCTTTCTATGGCCTGCCCTGAAGATTTCAAATTCCAGCACCCGACAAAAGAAAAATCTTATGTCTACGACTTAACTAGCTCCCACAATTGTGTAAAGTCAAATTTATATATAACATGCTTCTTTGATGTAACCCTAACTGATACAGAATTGGGTGCCAAGAGTGGTACCAGAGGAGCAGAATCTTAGGAGTGAGTTATATGAATTTGCTCATTTTTCCTGGGCTTTCTGGAATTGGTTTCCTAAACTGATCCTACTTAAAAATATTAATGACCCTATTTCCAATGTTGAAGAGGACACTGGTAGTCTATGGCATGCAACAGCAAAACATTTACTCAAATTATCACCTGCTGATACCTGTAGTTATGAACCTATAGAAGGCAAGACTCTGAATGATCCGTTATTTGCTGCCATACATTTTAGTAAAAATAAGGAGTTTAACGGGGGTTGGTTGGTTGCCTCTGAAGGAGCTAAAGAACTCAAGGAGAGAAAATGAGGAGCTCAGGGCTTTAAATTCCTAGTTCACATAAGAGAACTTAAAATGTCTATGTTTGTCCTAAAAGAAACTCCTATATCCTAGCCCTAAAAGAAGTTCCTATATCCTAGAGCTTAACCCCTGTAAAACTCTTCATCTAGGGCCAAGTTTTCTAAAAATGAAACCCAACGTGTAATCTGTACATGACTAACTTACAACACAAACTGAATTGCTGATGTCATAGGGTCTCTTTTGTTAAAATTAGGGCACTCACAGGGAAGGAATGGGACGCTGAAAACTGCGATGGAAACTTATGGGCAGATTGCAATGAAGTTGCATACCTTGAACCATGAAACCCTGAGCTTTGAGGAGCCTGCTTTGCCATTAGAAGTAGCCTTTACATTCCTGCCTAAGAGAGTCTCTCCTTGACTGAGGAAACTATAATGATCTCCTCTGCAGTAGATGTCTTGCACAGGAGTGCTTATCCTCCTCATAACCTACTACCACTACTTCTCTTGGCTTCTAGACTCATATGTCAGGAAGCACCAAAGAACGAGATTCCAAGTATGAGTCATGTAGAGATGCAACACATACCAAAAAGTTGCACGATTTTTCCAATTTATATTGATAGAAGCTTGAGGAATATTTTTGATAATATATCTTAAGAGTAAACAGGGCAGAAAGAATATAAAGATGGATGAGGTTGGATTGATTAATGTAAGCTCACTAAGCAAAGATTTCATATTCACTTAGTTGGCCGTGCAGAAGACAGATGGATCTTAGGCAATGACAGTGGATTATCATAAACATTACCAAGCAATTGCAGCTGCTGTTACTAATATGGTTTCCTTGCTGGAGCAAATCAGCACATTCCCTGGTACCTGCTATGCAGCTATTGATCTGGCAAATGTTATATATTTTTTGTATACCTGTTAGTGAAGACCATCCAAAGTAGTTCGTTTTCAGCTGGCATGGCCAGCAATATATTTTCACTCTTCTATCTCAGGACTAAATGATCTCTTAGCACGGTCATAATTTAGTCTGCAGGAACCTTGATTGCTTTTCCATTCCAGTGGAATCATGCTGGTCCATTACATTGATGAAATTGTGCTGATTGGACCCACTTAGCAGGAGGTAGTGACCACTCTACACACATTAGTAAAACATTACAGATTTGAGGATGCTTCAAGTGTTACTGTCAGATAAAGATGTTATATGGAGCCTTTGGCAGACTCTTTTAAGTAAATACAGCACAGAACTTTAGTGATTAAAGCAAAGCCATGTCATTTTTTGCATATAACTATTCTCCTTCTGAGAGACAAATTTGGAGCTTGTGATTGGGCTTTAATAGAGACTGATCACATGACCATGGGCTGCCAACTTACCACATGATCTGAACTGCCAATCGTGAACTGGGTGTTGTCTAACCAACCAAGACACAAAGTTGAGCATGCACTCCATCATGAATTGGAAGTGGTACAGATGAAATTGAGCTAGAGCAGGTCCAGAAGGCATAAGTTGCATAGGGCCTATTCCTACTATTTGCCTTCTTTATCTTAACCCACACCTATAGCTCAAATGTAGTTCCCTATGACCACCTGACGGAAGGAAAAAAAACAGGCTTGGTTTATACATAGATGATCCTGCACAATATACAGGCAATCACCTGAAAGAGGATAGCTGTAGCTGCCCTACAGCCCCATTCTGGGACAGCTCTGCAGGACTGTGGTGAACAGAAAACCACCGCCAGTGGGCAGAATTTTGAGTACTGAACCTGGTCATTCATTTTTCCTAGAAGCAAGCAAACCATGGGCTATCTGGCTAATGGTTTGGTTGGAAGAAACACAATTGGAAAACTTGTATCAAGGAGGTCTGGGTAAGAGGGATGTGGATAGATCTCTATGAACGAGCACAGAATGTTAAGATAGCTGTGTCTCATATGATGCTCACCAAAGGATGACATCAACAGGGGAAGATTTCAATAATTAGGTGGCCTGGAAGACCACTTTCAGCAGACAGCAGTTCGTTTCCTTCCCCAGCCCCTCTGCTGTTGTCCAAGGGGCAGGTGAACAAAGCAGCCATGGCAGCAGGAATGGAGGTTACGCATGCGCTCAGCAACATGGATTCCACTAAATTCAAAAATTGGCCACACTGCAAATTTACCACTTAGAGAATATAGTTTGGTAAATTAGCTTCTGGAAACTTGCTTTTGGCAAACTGATGTTTAGAAAATGGACCTGCAGCCACTAATGTGTGATTCTCAAAAGCCACAAGGGACTGTCAAAGATTTTATTCACCATAATCCCAAGGTCAATAAACTACTAAATTTACTTAAGAGTTTTACACTTCAAAGCCAAGGTTCTCTAAAAGAACAATTCCCAAAGCTTAACCTAAACCTCTTTGCCTATTTTTTGCCACAGAAGGAAAACGTACGTACTCAGTTGTTAAAACAGTTGGAAAAGCCAAGTTTGAAACTGTTATAATATATGTATTTAGAACTTTGTGGGGGCATATTTCTGATTTGGGGTCAAGAAAAGTTTTGGTTCACCATCTGTAATCTCTTTTTATGGTTTCCCATAGACGTATACATAGAAACACATTCATACCTCAAAACTTCTATACATCCAGCATGGAATTTTATTTTTATTTCATATCATAAAGTTTCTCCTATTGACAAGGATTAATTGCGAGGGAGTTCATTACCCGCCAGGGAATGATTTCTGGCCAAGAATAACAAAACAGAGAGATGAGACAGCCTCTGTTTCAACTTTCCTAGCTATTATATGAATGGATCCTCTGTTCTCTAGTCAAGATGAAATAGTTTAGTGCTTTCAAGAGGAAGAGAAACAGACCCAGTAGTAATCAAGAACACGATGAAGGAAAGGGACCATTGCACTGAAAACATTTCTGCCATGTCACCAACCAACAAATGTCAGAGGTACAAAATCCTGATAGATGTCCCTTTTTCTTCACGTGATAGAGGACATTATTCTTGTTGTTGTAATTTGTTTACCCCATGGCATTTTATGGTAACTTCTTCCTAAAGGGACATGTCCTCATTATTTCCTTTAAAAAGTTGGCTTCTCTAAGCTTTTCTAAATTACATAATCACCTGCTTTTCAGTCTTCATGGGGAAAATCCAAAGCTCAAATAAGTAGACTTCCTTGGGTTCTAAAGCAGGTTGGAACAAAGGCTATTTTGTTTTCTGGATGCCTTTATAAGAGTCATTTGTGAAAACTCATACGTGACTTATAAGCAATTTTTAGAATCCCCCTTACAATTAAAATGCCAGTTTGTAAAGAAAAAAAAGTAATGATTATGGCAGTCCAGCTTTTTTCATTTGCTTAAGTATGATGAGCAGTTTTCACTATTTGACCAACCAGACACAGGGCTTCATATTTGTGAGTCTATACTCAGTAATGATGAATGTTTTCTATGACATGTCCCTAATTTTTGTCTGATTTTCCTTCATGGGAAGTACCAAAAATTTGTAAAATAAGTGGACAGAATTAGGCAACTATGATATTTTTTTTTAAATGATCACAAATTCTTCCCATCCCTGCACTCATGACTTTGTAATGTAACACCTTTGCAGTGTGATGCCCTTACAAAAGGATGCTGCAGATGCTTCTAGATAGCGGAGTCTATTTCTCTATTCTTTAAATTCTGGTTGGCTGTGTGACTAGCTTTGACCAATGGGACATTAGTGAAAGTGACACAAAAGAGACTTAAAAAGTGCTGATAGGGGCTTCCCTGGTGGCGCAGTGGTTGAGAGTCCACCTGCCGATGCAGGGGACGCGGGTTCGTGCCCCGGTCCGGGAAGATCCCACATGCCACGCAGCGGCTGGGCCCGTGAGCCATGGCCGCTGAGCCTACGCGTCCGGAGCCTGTGCTCCGCGACGGGAGAGGCCACAGCAGTGAGAGGCCCGCGTACCAAAAAAAAAAAAAAAAAAAAAAAAAGTGCTGACACATCCAGGCTTCTCTTCCCTTGGTGCTCTTCAAAGCCCTCTGCCACTGTGTGAACAAGTTCAGGCAAGCCTATGAAGGGATCACAAGCCCATGGAGGAAGGTCATCCTTATAATTGAAGCTGAGCTCCCAGACATGGGATAGAGTCCAGCCAAGAAGAATTAAACTTGGTCCTGATCACATGGACTGCCCAACAAGCCCAAACAGATTGCCAACACACAGAATCATGAACTAAATCATTTTTTTAAGCCACTAGTTTTGGGGTGGCTTACTATATAGCAAAAGTTAGTTGATATAGCAAGCAACTGGCTGTTCCAGTTAGTTAGAATGTAGTGCTTATTATAAGGCTAGGGTCAGAGTCTAGAATTTCTAAAGAGCCAAATTCTTCCATAACCATGATCTGTGACCTTAAAAAAAAGGTAGGGCCACAGTTGGAGGCATTGTTGAGTACTACCTATATGAAATAAAGTATGGCCTTTGAAATCACACAGACCTGGGTCAAATCCTGGCTCTGCTATGCTAATTTGAGCTAATCATTTCATTTCACCCTCTAAGATCAGATTCTTCATGTATAAAATGGGGATATGTGGGTGATAAAACCTACCTCATTAAGAACGTTAAGTGGATTAAATGAGATTATATCATCTGTTGGTATGATGCCTGATAAATAGCAATTAATTAAACTGTAGCCACACCATCACACAAATAAAACTGAACAGCCATAGAGAGAGATTACAAAGGGTGCTTTGCAAGCAACACAACAGCAAGGTGTATGCTGAGCTCCCTGGAAACTGCTCACATCCTTGGCTCTTCTAGAGAATATCAGATGTGATTTGGCATCCATGTTAAAGTGATTTTCTCTCCACCAGGCTGTGAAGCTTTTAACCCTGTGCCCCATACAATTGCTTCCCCTGCTTTCTCCACAGATGCCCAGTCACTTTATCCTATGCAGAGTCCCCCACGCAGGCACCTGGCATAAATATCTTCACCTGAGCAGGTCACCACCCTGTGGGACTGATTTCCTACTCTCCTCCCATCTACTAACCCACTTACCCAGACCCCCCATCACCAATTCCTAGTTCCATCCCTGAAATGAAGAAAAAGAATCTATTATAATACTGATAATAAAACGTAAGTTATTCTTATAGTATTGTTCCAACCCCTGTCCCAGGGAACATATTTTTGTATCTTTTAAGTACTTTTAGGAAGCCATGTCTTCAGGCTGGGAAGCTGGAGGCCTCAGGTGGGCTTGGGAAGGGAAGGCTTGTGCCCTTCATCTTCATATATCTCACATTTTGTTTTAGGATCCCTTTGCCATGGCCTCTGTCCCTGTGAATTCTGAGATTTAAGTCAGCAAGGAAACCCATGTGAAGACGAGTTGCACTGTGGAACAACCCACAATAAATCCTGCCAGGTAAAATGTTTTTTGGTGTGATTTCCACTTGACTATAACAAATTCACTTTACAAAGGAATTCTCCAGTGAATTTGGAGATTGCTTAGAGTGATTGTTTGTGTTAAAAGCCCCAAGGTCAAAAAACTTTCACGTGGTTATCCCTGATTTCTTGAAACATACTGAAATATATATATATATATATATATTTATGTAAAGTAAAACAAAGAAAATATACATATATACTATGAATGGCAGTAAATCCTTAACTGGTAAATTCACTCACAGTTTTTGATATCCCTCTTCCTGTCTAAAAGTGTTTCTACTATATTTAACATAATCTGTATTAGAGCAACTGACAAGGCTGATGAAGAAGAAATTCAGAAGAAACCAAAGCAATAAATGATACTCAACCTCTTCCCACCGTCTCAAGGGTATTTCACACTGGAGTCCAAATGAAATATCTAATTAGAAACAGCAGTGAGCAAAGGAGAACCTAGACTCAGATGCTTTTTAATTCAGTTGGCACGGTACCTGGCTTCCTAAGCCTGCCCTTTTGTTCTCCTTCAGTGGCAAAAGCCAAGGCCAGCCCCACACCCAGATGGGCTACTCAGCCCCACAGTGCAATGTGAGGCCAGGGGAGCCATCTGCTCTGAGGCTCCCATACCTGCCAGCTGGCCACACAAGTGCACTACCTAGAACTCCAGCCAAAACTCATAGTTCCAACGTGGAGCCCCAGGAGAGGTTCTGTGAGGATAAAAATTGACATGGAATAGTAAGCACATTGTTAGAGCATTACAAGTTTTTAACTAGGTTCACGTGGATTTCTGTTCATATTAATTTGGAGGACAGAAGTTAGAACCCTGTGGGAATGAGATGGAGTTTCAAGTTTGGGGCAAAAAGCCCAAGGCAGGAAGTGAATTTCAGGGAAACAATAAGAGTACTATTCTGGTCCAGAGTTCTGAACAGCCAAAGGGATAGCCACTGGGTTCCAGATCTGGGACAGGGAAACACACATCATGGGCCTGTGTCTCAGCCCCTCCAGGCTGCCCTAAAAAAATGCCTTAGTCTGGGTGGCTTAAACAGAGGAATTTTATTTCTCAAGTTCCAGAGGCTGGAAAGTCCCTTGATCTGAGTGCCCGGCAATTCAGTTTCGGATCCTGGTCAGAGCTCTCTTTCTGGCTTGCAGACAGCTATCTTTTTTGCAATGTCTTCACATGGCAGAAAGAGAGAAAGAGGGAGAGCTCTCTGGTCTTTTATCATAAAGCCACTAATCCCATCATGAGGACCCCACCCTCATGACCTCATTTTAAATTAATTCTCTCTCCAAGACCCCACCTCCAAATACCAACACAATGAGAGCTAGGACTTCAACATATGAATTCTGGGGAGACATAATTCAGTCCAAAGAAGGCTAGAACACCTTGTGCCAGAAAATAAGGAAGGGCTCAAAGAAGAACAGGGATATGTCAAAAGAATACAAAAGACAACTTGACTGGGTGCCCACTGACCAATCAGGGATGAGTTGAGCATACAAATAAATAATGATAATAATGGATTATAACCCACTGAGGAAAATAAGATTCCATTAGTCCACATATATTTAAAGAAATAAATTGAAAGTTTGACAATGAGATATCAACAGTTTCAAAGTACTTCCCCACGAAATATTTTATACCAGTGGTCCCCAACCTTTTTGGCACCAAGGACCAGTTTTGTGGAAGAAAATTTTTCCACGGACCGGGGCGGGGTGGAGGGGGGCAGGCGGCGGGGGGGGGTTGGGGATGTTCAAGCACATTACATTTATTGTGCACTTTATTTCTAATATTATTACATTGAAATATATACTGAAATAATTATACAACTCACCATAATGCCGAATCAGTGGGAGCCGTGAGCTTGTTTTCACTTGGCACTTGCTGATGGGATTTTGATATGCATCTGCAAGCAATTGATTTATATGGTCTCTGTGCAGTCACGTCTCTGCTAATGATCATCTGTATTTGCAGCCGCTCCCCAGCACTAGCATCACCACCTCAGCTCCACCTCAGATCATCAGGTATTAGATGCACATAAAAGCACGCAACTTAGATCCCTCACATGCGTCGTTCATAGTAGGTTCCTATGAGACTCTAATGCTGCCACTGATCTGACAGGAGGAGGAGCTCAGGCAGTAACTCCAGCGATGGGTAGTGGCTGTAAATACAAGATGAAGCTTCATTCGCTCAGCCGCCGCTTACCTCTTGCTGTGCGGCCTGGTTTCTAACAGGCCACAGACCAGTACCGGACTGTGGTCCGGGGGTTGGGGACCCCTGTTTTATGGTGAGTAACTGTGAAGGTATCACCTTTATCAAGGGGTCAAAGCAAACATCATCAGTGATGGGACAAATGGAAACCAGGCACTACCTGAAAAGATGCCAGGAAAGTGAATACAGCACCATTTCTATGATATTCCTGCCAAAGATGCATGATTCTAATCTCATCATAAAGAAACGTCAAACAAACCCAGATTGAGAGACCCCCTAAAAAATAAACCAGCCTGTAATCTTCAAAAGTGCCAAGTTATAAAATCGAGAAAAGACTGAGGGACTGCCTTAGACTGAAGGGGACTAAAGAGACATGACAATTAAATGCAACAGGTGATTCTGACCTGGATCATTTTGCTACATAGGACAGTACTGGTCAACTGGCCACAGTTGCATGGGGTCTGTGAACCAGAGTTGTAATGTATCAATGTTAATTTCCTGATCTTGATCATTGCAGTGTGGCTATATAAGAGAAAGTCCTTGTTTTTAGGAAATACCTATAAAAGTACTTGAGATTGATGGGGCATTAGGTGGGCAACATACTCTCATATGGTTCCACCAATGTCTATGGACATCGTCAAATGTCTCTGAGGATTGGGGTCCCCGGGGGGTAAATTGTCTCCAGTTGAGAACCATTGGACTAATACAACTGGAACAGATCTTACCTGAGCTCCAATTAAATGTCTTTAGACCTCTGTTATAAAACTACCAGGAAACTACTAACTTTGCAGGAAGTCATATAATAATCAATATAAAGGCAGATGGAGCAGAAAATCCTCTAGTTAATTACCCAACATGTTAATTGCTTCTCCTTAATACATATAATATCAGACCATGGGGAATGTATTATCCAGTGTCTTCATTTTACATATGAAAAAGAATCGGTCTCTTTTCTTACTTTTTGACAGCACCTATTAGGCCAAAATGAGCTTACAGCAAAGCATCTTGGCTCAGTTAGATTTCCTCTAAGACTTTACAAAGGCCTCCTTCTGGTGTACTGACATAGGATAGCCTATTAGTTTTAGCTTTACTTTTGATATTTTTCAATGTAACATTTTGCTATTGCTCCATTAGAGATTGCATTCCATTGTTTTCTGAATGCTTACCTATCCATTGTTATTTCATCAACTGGAAATATTAAAAATGAGATAACATACTGAAATGCATACTAGTACCACTCTTTCCCTAGCCCTGTGATTACCATAGTGAGAGAGCTATGATGGATAACACAATTTTTAAAAGTTGAATATTTCTTCCAGTGAAAAGCAACAGGAATTATATTCTCTCTGGAGCTAAATATTTCTGTATCCAAGGAGGAAGCTGTATGGGAATGCTGATCAAATACAGTGATTCATAGAGATACTATAGTCTTGTATCTTCTAAGCAGTGTGAGGTGAGTTCTTCTAAATCAATAGTTGACTCTTGAACAATGTAGGGGTTAGGGGCACCAAACCCCTGCATAGTCGAAAATCTCCCTTTATAACTTTGCAGTCAGACCCCTATATCTGAGGTTCCACATCTGTGGTTTCAACCACCCTCGGATCGTGTAGTACTATAGTATGCATTGAGTGGGAAAAAAAAAAGTGCATATAAATGGACCCTCGCAGTTCAAATCATATTGTGCAAGGGTCTTCTGAATCTGTGTTCTCATCTGAATCAGAGCCTGAATCTCTAACTGCCAAGCAATATGACAAGAACAGTTAGCAGGCTGATTATCTGATCCAGCTGTTTTCTCCTTCTCAATTCCAGCCAGAGTCATCTAGCTTAAGTGTCATAGGAATAGACTCTCTGTTATGGACTGAATGTTTATGTCACCCCAAAATTCATATGTTGAAGCCCTAACCTCCAACGTGATGGTATTTGGAGATAGGGCCTTTGGGAGATAATTAGGTTTAAATGAGGTCCTGAAGGTGAAGCCCCATGATGGGACTAGTATCCTTATAAGAAGAGGAATATCTATCTCTGTCTCTATCTCTATTTCTATCTCTTTGTCTCTCTGTCTCTCCATGTGCAGGCACCCAGGAAAGATCATATAAGCACCTAGCAAGAAGGCAGCTGTCTACATGCCAGGAAATGGGTCTTCACCAGGAACCAAATGTACTGGTACTTTGACCCTGGATGTTGGTCTCCACAGGTGTGAGGAATAAATATTGTTTAAGCTACCCAGTCTATGGTATCCTGTAACAGCTGCCCGAGCTAAGATGCTTTCCTTCCACACTGTCAAAATTCCATGTATCTTCTGTCCTTGTCACTGTGACTCTTTAGCATTATGTATGTTTCCTGCACTCTTGTAGAAGGAGAACAGCCATATGGCTACCTTTATTCTTATAATAACATTACTGGCTTTTAAATCAAGTGACCTTTCCTTGGATCACAATGTGGAATACACATGGTACAAGCAGCTTATAATCCCCTGTTAACAAAGTTAATGAAGTGAAGGTTGGTCTCTTAATTTTATTTGCTTTTTCATTTTCTCAACATCAAGGAAAAGGAAATTAGATCAAAATTAATGTTTAGGCTCAAGAGACATTGGACTTCATGCTTAGTCTCTTTATTACTCCAAATGTAATTAAACATGTTGACTTCAATAAATGTACCTTCTGCTATGCATGCATCGATTTCAACAGTAATGAGTTTGCATTTATTATAATTTATTTTAGCCAGATAATTAATACCACTCATTTATTTCTTCGCTCATGAAAAAGAATGAGTGTTTGCTTATTTGTTTTCACATGCTGATGAGTCAATGGTCTTTTATATGCTGCTAAGTTGCAATAAAGAATAAGGTGCAGGGTAAATGGGAGCTTCAAATCCTCCATCATTGATCTACTGCTCAGGCCCAAGAGCATGGAAACCATTCCTTATGAAGACTCAGGTACAGCCACTTTTAGCTAACCAGTGTAATGGGATTCTTCAAACACTAAGTCACTAGGCAGGCATCTTAAGAATAATCAATCATATTTTTAAATGCCTAAGAGTCACCTTGAATTATGATTTTCAGTTTTGTAATTTTATTTTGCTATTTGGGAATTTTGTTTTTACCAAACTCTTAATTTATTATATAGCTCTCATATCTTCCTTCCCTTGCATATTTGCACTATATGGTTCCTTCTGGCATCTTTGCCCCTTTCACTTTTCCCTGCTTCGCAGATAAACACTTGCCTCCGTTACTGGATCAATTCCCTACTGTATCTTCAAAGTCAAGATACAAAAGACAGAAAACCCAAGGGACAAATTTTACCTTTCAATCATTTGCCAAAACCTTTTTCCCTTTCTTTCTTGGTGCATTAGTCAATGGTCTCTAGAGAAAATGTGAAAATAAATATAAATATACATTTATATATGTAATAGATCTATAATATTACCAAGCAGTACACCTATTTGCCTGATACTTTGCTAGGTGCTATAAAGGGATTTATTTTAAATAATTGGTTCACGCAATTATGGAGGCTGAGATGTCCCAAGATCTGCAATCAGGAGACCCAAGAGAGCCACTGTGTAGTTCTAGTCCAAATTTGAAGGCCTGAGAACTTGGAAAGCTGATGGAGCAAGTTCGAGTTATAAAGCCAAAAGGCTCAAGACCCAAAAAGAGCTGAAGCTTCAAGGATGGAAAAGATCAACGTCCCAGTTCAAGTGGTCATGCAGGAGGAGTTCCCTCTTACTCAGCCTCTTTGTTCTATTCAGACTTTTCATTGGTTCAGTGGTGATGATTTTTAGATTTGACCACAAAAACAAAGGCAAAAAAACAAAAATAAACAAGTGGGAGTACATCAGACTAAAAAGTTCTACACAGCAAAGGAACCCATCAACAAAATGAAAAGACACCCTAAGATATGGGATAAAATATTTGCAAACCATATATCTGCTAAGGGGATAATATATACCCTCATTAGGGAGGGCAGTCTGCTCAGTCTATGGATTCAAATGTCAATCTCATTCAGAGACACCCTCACAGACACATCCAGACTAATGTTTGGTCAAATGTCTGGGCACCCTGTGGCCCAGTCAAGTGGACACATAAAATTAACCATCACATTTGGCTCCTTTCTCACAAAAATATATCACAACATCCTACTGATAGACTTCCACTAAACTTCAGAAACTCACTCAAATAATGAAAGGAGACTTTTTCTGCTTATCTACATTCCAGTGACTTTTGCCAACAGTTGCCTGTTCTAAATCATCGACACTGTCCAATAGAAATTTCTGCAATGAGAAAAATGTTCTATAATTGCCCTGTCCCATAGAATAGCCACTAGTCACATGTGGCTATTAAAGCCTTTGAAATGTGGCTGTTGCTACTGAGAAAGTGATCTTTTATTTTGCTTAATTTTAATTAATTTAAATTTAAATAGCCACTTGTGGCTAGGGGCTACTATAGCAACAATTCTATCATCAATTGTATCATTACAATTCTAGAGATACAATATTATTTTCTAAGGGGGTTAAATTCTCAAATATCCGATACTCAGATGTGTGACCACTTCCCACTGAACTTTCTATATAGGAAGAAAAATATCGAGGAAAATGCAAATGATGGATATATTGGTGAGTTCTATCGAGTTTAGGTTTGGGCTTCTGAGTTCTGACTTTAAAGGGCCACCAAAATGTAAATTAAAGATACTCAATTCCTTTCCTGCTTCAGGTACCACTACTCTCAAATTGTTCAAACAGGCTGACTTGCTTCAATCGAAGGGAAGCTAGACATTTGGTCATAATTCAAAAATGCACTTTCCTAAGCCTCAATTCATAAGAATAACATTTGCAACTTAACTGTAGCATGTTAAAAGGAATGCCTATATAATAAGTGTCTTAATGTATGAAGGGAGTACCTAGAAAGAGAATTGATTGCTACCATTGTCCTAGGGCGCCCTTCATGGAAGCTCACTATTTTCTCGCGAGCTCAGGGATCTCCCTGCCATAGTACAGAGGTGCCATCTTCCACACCCACTGCATTCCATCAGAGATGAGGGATGAGCTGGAACACAGTGCATAATCACAGCATTCATGTTTTGCAGGTGGTCAGGGAACACAAAGATTACAGAAAACAGGGTTATTACTGTGCCAAAAAGGCACAGATCCGTAATCCATGGCAGGTAAGGTCAGCGAGTGTATTGAAGTCTTGAGAGTGGGTTCCTAGTACATTTTTTAAATGTTCTGAATGCCACATAGACTATTTTTCATTCTGATGGAAGTACATAAATGTTAAATTAAGCCAACATTGCTTACTGTCAAATATACTAGTCATCTCTTGATCAGATTTTTCATCTCTAGAATAAAATATTTTCACACATAATGTCTAATTCCTGAGAGTTTCTACAAAAATGCAGAGACTTCTTGGAATGCTGATGGAGGCCTTAACGAATTTTCAACACAAAAGAAATAGACTGATTGCGATGCATGAAGGCCAAAGAAGAACAGTTCTGCTGCCAACAGACCTTTAATTCAGACCTTCTTATTTTAGTAACTCATAGACAATGGCAATTGTATTCTTTTCCCACTGCATGAAGAATATCAATCATCCTCGCCTCTGCTGTCGAGTCAATAACAGCTAGAAATTTAGCCTCTCACATCCGTAAGTAATAAGCAAGTACATTTTCAGGAAACACCAACTTCATCCCGGGGCCAAAATTCTCTATTAAATCATGCAAATAATGCATTTTTCAGTAGAATCCATTTTATTGACTATGTTTTCAAAAGTGGAAATAATTTTTCTTCTGAAAATTTTCAAAGTGATGCTAATAGTCTTCTATCTATTTAAATCATTCTCTAACTACATTTTTGTAAATTTTCACTCCCAAACATATCAAGAATGTAAAAGTTCGGCTATTAGTCCAAGCCAAAGTCAACCGCCCAAGATGTAGAGATTGAAATGCCCATTTTAGTCACATTCTGATGCTTCACAAGAGCAATGAGATATTCACATGGAATAAAATGTTTCTTTTCCTGCATCAAAAGCTCACCTTTTGCCTGAAAATCAGAAGTATCACTACTACCAAAGTTTTTGCAGAAGCACTGATATGTGCTAGAACACTATGAATTAAGCTACGGAGCCAACACGTGTGCACATATGCAATATTGATAGGAACTGTCTTTTCTGTAGACTCTACATTTTCATTATGGTGATAGTTGTATTCCATTCTTGAAAACCATCCTTTATAATTGTCTATTTTATAGCTATTTCTCATTAGTTTCAGTATTAAGTTTGGGTCTGGGCCAGGGTTTCTCAATCTCTACACTATTCACTTTTTGGACTGGATAATTCTTCATTGTAAGGGGCTGTCCTGGTGCACTGCAGGATATTTAGCAGCATCCCTTCTTCTACTCACTAGATGTAACTAGCACCTTCCATCCCCAGTTTTGACATCTGAAAATGGTCCAGATATTTTTATCAAATGTCCCCTGGGGAGCAAAAGCTCTCAAGCTGAGAATCATGGTCTAGGCTTACTAGGCAAACCGCAGGCACTTATACCTTCCACAGCAAACCTAGTACAACTGTTACCAGAGAATCTAGTTTGAGTCAGCTGAGATCTTTGTTGTATACTTAAAAGTATATACATTACAATCGGAAATTTAGATAATAGGAACTTGGACCATCACTTTAGGAAGAAGATCTATACTATTTAGGAAAGGCATTCTTCAACTTCTTTTGGCCTATTTTATGCATTTCTGATAATCTCCAGCTACATTCCAAATGCTAAAACTTATCTAATGGTCCCGCCATTTCCTTTTCAAAGGAGTTTTGGGCAATCATTTTCTTTTCAATGACTTGAGTAAAATATCCTATCAACATGGGCTGAATAAAACCTTTCCTTATTCACATGAGAACAAAAATCTCCATTAACTTATTGGGACTTTCATTTGTCGCAAGTAATTTAGATGATCATGTCCATTCTCCAAAAGCTTGAATCATTTTTATGAGCAAAGCTTTTCAAAGAATTTGTGATCAGAATGCACATTTTACCTGATCTGGATGGGATGTTGAAGGAAACCAATAATTAATTAATTGTCAATGTTTATGCATCTTGAATTTCTTGATTATTACATCTAGAGGTGGTAGCAGAATACAAACATCACAAAGCATTTTGGAAAACTTGTTTCAAAAGTGCCTCAGTAGCCACTGCAGCCTCCAGTGTAAAACAAGGAGGTTGTGACCGCCTCTCTGCCTCCTCTTCCTCCCTCCTCTAACGGCCACTGGGGCAGATGGGAGAGAGTCAGTAGTCAGTATTTTAGCACAACATCTTCCCAATGGACCAATAATTCATTGTACTCCATGCTGAGAAAGTTTTCAGATGACTGCCACACTCCGTTAGAGGTTATGACATTTAGAAGTTTACATATGTTGGAAAAAATGCAATAAACCTAATAAACAAAAGCTAGATGCATGTCAAAACACTAAAATTTAAACATCCTTCTTGTTACTTTCTTCCAATTGCATAAATGGACAATCCAAATCAGCATTTTTCTGCTGATGTTTGTGTTTTTAGAGATTCCTTTGAACTTCCTTTGATCAAACTGGATTCCGTTAACAGCCTCTATTTGACAGAACATAACCATAAAGCAATTGGTGGTTCGAAAAATAATTTCATTTAAAAAACAAACCCTGGGGAAACCTTCAAGATGGCGGAGGAGTAAGACGTGGAGATCACCTTTCTCCCCACAAATACGTCAGAAATACACCTACATGTGGAACAACTCCTACAGAACACCTACTGAACGCTGGCAGAAGACCTCAGACCTCCCAAAAGGCAAGAAACTCCCCAAGTACCTGGGGAGGGCAAAAGAAAAAAGAAAAAACAGAAACAAAAGACTAGGGACAGGACCTGCCCCTCTGGGAGGGAGCTGTGAAGGAGGACAAGTTTCCACACACTAGGAAGGCCCTTCACTGGCAGAGACACGGGGGTGACGGGGGGGAAACTTCGGAGCCACGGAGGAGAGCACAACAGGGTTGCAGAGGGCAAAGCAGAGAGATTCCCACACAGAGGATCAGTGCCGACCAGCACTCACCAGCCCGAGAGGCTTGTCTGCTCACCCGCCAGGTTGGGTGGGGGCTGGGAGCTGAGGTTCAGGCTTCGGAGGTCAGACCCCAGGGAGAGGACTGGGGTTGGCTGCATGAACACAGCCTGAATGGGGCTAGTGGGCCACAGCTAGCTGGGAGGAAGTCCGGGAGAAAGACTGGACCTGCCTAAGAGGCAAGAGACCATTGTTTTGGGGTGCGCGAAGAGAGGGGATTCAGAGCACCACCTAAACGAGCTCCAGAGATGGGTGCGAGCCGTGGCTATCAGTGCAGACAAGAGAGATGGGCATGAGATGCTAAGGCTGCTGCTGCAGCCACCAAGAAACCTGTGTGCAAGCACAGGTCACTATCCACACCTCCCTCCCAGGAAACTGTGCAGCCCACCACTGCCAGGGTCCCGTGATCCAGGGACAACTTCCC
>NC_041220.1:24622646-24624404 GCF_002837175.3 Physeter macrocephalus | reverse complement strand
CATTTGTTTCTGGTTTTATGTTTATCTTAGTTTAGTATTTAGTTTATTATCATTGGTAGATTTGTTTATTGATTTGGTTGCTCTCTTCCTTATTTTTTATATATAGATTTTTTTTCCTTTTTCTCTTTTTGTGAGTGTGTATGTGTATGCTTCTTTGTGTGATTTTGTCTGTATAGCTTGCTTTTACCATTTATCCTAAGGTTCTGTCTTTTTTTTTTTTTTTTAGTATAGTTTTTAGCACTTGTTATCATTGTTGGATTTGTTTATTGGTCTGGTTGCTCTCTTCTTTCTTTCTTGCTTTATGACTTTTTAATAATTTTTTTATTTTAATAACTTTATTTTACTTTATTATTTTTTTCTTTCTTTCTTTCTTTTTTATTCTCTCTTTTCTTCTGAGCCGTGCAGCTGACAGGGTCTTGGTGCTCCGACTGGTGTCAGGCCTGTGTCTCTGAGATGAGAGAACTGAGTTCAGGACATTGCTCCACCAGAGACCTCCCAGCTCATATCAAACGGCAAAACTCTCCCAGATATCTCCATCTCAACACTAAGACCCAGTTCCACTGAACGACCAGCAAGCTACAGTGCTGGACACCCTATGCCAAGCAACTAGCAAGAAGCATGCCTCAGGCTGTTGCAAAGTCATGCAGGTCTCTGCTGCCACAGGCTCGCCCCGCATACCATGACCTTCCCTCCCCACCGGTCTGAGTGAGCCAAAGGCCCTAATCAGCTGCTCCTTTAAGCCTAGCCTGTCTGAGCGGGAACAGATGCCCTCAGGCAACCTACACGCAGAGGCGAAGCCAAATCCAAAGCTGAACCCCAGGAGCTGTGGGAACAAAGAAGAGAAAGGCAGACGTGATCCTGCCCAGCAGAAAGACAAGATGCAGCCTCATCCAGCAGAACACAGGCACCAGTCCCATCCAACAGGAAGCCTATACAACCCACTGAACCAAGCTTACCCACTGGGGACAAACACCAAAAACAACGAAAACAACGAAGCTGCAGCCTGTGAAAGGGAGAACCCAAACACAGTAAGTTAAGCAAAATGAGAAGACAGAGAAACACACATCAGATGAAGGAGCAAGATAAAATCCCAACAGGCCAAACATATGAAGAGGAAATAAACAGTCTACCTGAAAAAGAATTCAAAGTAATGAAAGTAAAGATGATCCAAAATCTTGGAAATAGAATGGAGAAAATACACAAAATGTTTAACAAGGACCTAGAAGAACTAAAGAGCAAACAAACAATGATGTACAACACAATAAATGAAATTTAAAATTCTCTAGAAGGAATCCATAGCAGAATAAGTGAGGCAGAAGAACGACTAAGTGACCAGGAAGATAAAATAGTGGAAATAACTACCGCAGAGGAGAACAGAGAAAAAAGAATGAAAAGAATTGAGGACAGTCTGAAAGACCTCTGGGACAACATTAAATGCACCAACATTCGAATTATAGGGGTCCAGTCAACTTGATGTACCCTGCATCTCTGGAAGACCTGAATAGACAACGAATCATCCAAAAATTGAGGCAGTGGACTTTGGGAGCACCTGTAGACTTGTGGTTTGCTTTCGGCATCTCATTTGTTTCTGGTTTTATGTTTATCTTAGTTTAGTATTTAGTTTATTATCATTGGTAGATTTGTTTATTGATTTGGTTGCTCTCTTCCTTATTTTTTATATATAGATTTTTTTTCCTTTTTCTCTTTTTGTGAGTGTGTATGTGTATGCTTCTTTGTGTGATTTTGTCTGTATAGCTT
>NC_041220.1:24620705-24622017 GCF_002837175.3 Physeter macrocephalus | reverse complement strand
CAGTCTACCTGAAAAAGAATTCAGAATAATGATAGAAAAGATGATCCAATATCTTGGAAATAGAATGGAGAAAATACAAGAAGCGTTTAACAAGGACCTAGAAGAATTAAAGAGCAAGCACACAATGATCAACAACACAATAAATGAAATTTAAAATTCTCTAGAAGGAAACAACAGCAGAATAACTGAAGCAGAAAAAAAGGATAAGTGACCTGGAAGATAAAATAGTGGAAATAACTACTGCAGAGCAGAAGAAAGAAAAAGGAATGAAAAGAATTGAGGACAACATCAGAGACCTCTGGGACAACATAAAATGCACCAACATTGGAATTATAGTGGTCCAGAAGAAAAGAGAAAAGAAAAGGGAATGAGAAAATATTTGAAGAGATTATAGTTGAAAACTTCCTTAATATAGAAAAGGAAATAGTCAGTCAAGTCCAGGAAGTGCAGAGAGTCCCATACAGGATAAATCCAAGGAGAAACACGCCAAGACACATATTAATCAAACTATCAAAAATTAAATACAAAGAAAAAATATTAAAAGCAGCAAGGGAGGGCTTCCCTGGTGGCACAGTGGTTGAAAGTCCGCCTGCCGATGCAGGGGACACGGGTTCGTGCCCTAGTCCGGGAGGATTGCACATGCCACAGAGTGGCTGGGCCCGTAAGCCATGGCCGCTGAGCCTGCATGTCCGGAGCCTGTGCTCCGCGATGGGAGAGGCCACGGCAGTGAGAGGCCCGTGTACCGCAAAAAAAAAAAAAAAGAGCAGCAAGGGAAAAACAACAAATACACAAGGGAATTCCCATAAGGTTAACAGCTGATCTTTCAGCAGAAACTTTGCAAGCCAGAAGGGAATGGCAAGACATATTTAAAGTGATGAAAGAGAAAAGCCTGCAAGCAAGATTACTCTACCCAGCAAGGATCTTATTCAGATTTGAGGGAGAAATTAAAACCTTTACAGACAAGCAAAAGCTAAGAGAATTCAGCACCACCAAACCAGCTTTACAACAAATGCTAAAGTAACTTCTCTAGGCAGGAAACACAAGAGAAGGAAAAGACCTACAATAACAAACCCAAAACACTTAAGAAAATGGTAATAGGAACATACCTATCGATAACTACCTCAAATGTAAATGGGTTAAATGCTCCAACCAAAAGACATAGACTGGCTGAATGGATACAAAAACAAGACCCGTTTACATGCTGTCTACAAGAGACCCACTTCAGAGCTAGGGACACATACAGACTGAAAGGGAGGGGATGGAAAAAGATATTCCTTGCAAATGGAAATCAAAAGAAAGCTGGAGTAGCAAT
>NC_041220.1:24617618-24620599 GCF_002837175.3 Physeter macrocephalus | reverse complement strand
GGCAAATGCTAACAGACATAAAAGGGGAAATCAACAGTAACACAACCATAGTAGGGGACTTTAACACACCACTTTCACCAATGGACAGATCGTCCAAAATGAAAATAAATAAGAAAACACAAGCTTTAAATGATGCATTAAACAAGATGGACTTAATTGATATCTATAGGACATTCCATCCAAAAACAACAGAATACACCTTCTTCTCAATCGCTCATGGAACATTCTCCAGGATAGATCATATTTTGTTTCACAAATCAAGCCTTGGTAAATTTAAGAAAATTGAAATCATATCAAGTATCTTTTCTGACCACAATGCTATGAGACTAGATATCAATTACAGGAAAAAATCTGTAAAAAAATACAACCACATGAAGGCTAAACAATACACTACTAAATAACCATAGATCACTGAAGAAATCAAAGAGGAAATCAAAAAATACCTAGAAACAAATGACAATCAAAACACGACGACCCAAAACCCATGGGATGCAGCAAAAGCAGTTCTAAGAGGGAAGTTTATAGCAGTACAATCCTACTTCAAGAAACAGAAAATTCTCAAATAAACAACTAACTTAAACCTAAAGCAATTAGAGAAAGAACAAAAATCCCCGAAGTTAGCAGAAGGAACGAAATCATAAAGATAAGATCAGAAATACATGAAAAAGAAATGAAGGAAACAATAGTAAAGATCAATAAAACTAAAAGCTGGTTCTTTGAGAAGATAAACAAAATTGATAAACCACTAGCCAGACTCAGGAAAAAAATGGAGAAGACTCAAATCAACAGAATTAGAAAAAAAAAGGAGAAGTAGCAATTGACCCTGAAGGAATGCAAACAATCATGAGAGATTACTACAAGCAACTATATGCCAGTAAAATGGACAACCTGGAAGAAATGGACAAATTCTTAGAAAAGCACAACCCTCAAAGACTGAACCTGGAAGAAACAGAAAATATAAACAGACCAATCACAAGCACTGAAATTAAAACTGTGATTAAAAATTTTCCAAAAAACAAAAGTCCGGGACCAGATGGCTTCACAGGCGAATTCTATCAAACTCTTACAGAAGAGCTAACACCTTTCCTCCTCAAACTCTTACAAAATATAGCAGAGGGAGGAACACTCCCAAGCTCATTCTACGAGGCCACCATCACCCTGATACCAAAACCAGACAAAGATGTCACAAAGAAAGAAAACTACAGGCCAATATCACTGATGAACATGGATGTAAAAATCTTCAACAAAACACTAGCAAACAGAATCCAACAGCACATTAAAGGGATCATACACCATGATCAAGTAGGGTTTATCCAAGGGATGCAAGGATTCTTCAACATACGCAAATCAATCAAGGTGATAAACCATATTAACAAATTGAAGGAGAAAAACCATACGATCATCTCAATAGATGCAGAGAAGCTTTCGAAAAAATTCAACACCCATTTATGATAAAAACCCTCCAGAAAGTAGGCATAGAGGGAACTTACCTCAACATAATAAAGTCCATATATGACAAATCCACAGCCAACATTGTTCTTAATGCTGAAAAACTGAAACCATTTTCTCTAAGATCATAAACAAGAAAAGGTTGTCCACTCTCACCACTATTATTCCACAAAGTTTTGGAAGTTTTAGCCACAGCAATCAGAGAAGAGAAAGAAATTAAAGGAGTCCAAATCGGAAAAGAAGAAGTAAAGCTGTCACTGTTTGCAGATGACATGATACTATACATAGAGAATCCTAAAGATGCTACCAGAAAACTACTAGAGCAATCAATGAATTTTGTAAAGTAGCAGGATATAAAATTAATGCACAGAAATCTCTTGCATTCCTATACACTAATGATGAAAAATCTGAAAGGGAAATTAAGGAAACACTCCCATTTACCATTGCAACAAAAAGAATAAAATATCTAGGATTAAACCTACCTAGAGAGACAAAAGACCTGTATGCAGAAAACTATAAGACACTGATGAAAGAAATTACAGATGATACAAACAGATGGAGAGATATACCATGTTCTTAGATTGGAACAATCAACATTGTGAAAATGACTATACTACCCAAGCAATCTACAGATTAGGTGCAATCTCTATTAAACTACCAACGGCATTTTTCACAGAACTAGAACAAAAAATTTCACAATTTGTATGGAAACACAAAAGACTCCAAATAGCCAAAGCAATCTTGAGAAAGAAAAACGGAGCTGGAGGAATCAGGCTCCCTGACTTCACACTCTATGATATAAATCACAGCAAGATCCTTTTTGACCCACCTCCTAAAGAGATGGAAATACAAAGAAAAATAAGCAAATGGGACCTAATGAAGCTTAAAACCTTTTGCACAGCAAAGGAAACCATAAACAATATGAAAAGTCAACCCTCAGAATGGGAGAAAGTATTTGCAAATGAAACAGCTAACAAAGGGTTAATCTCCAAAATTTACAGTCAGCTCATGCAGCTCAATAACAAAAAAACAAACAACCCAATCCAAAAATGGGCAGAAGACCTAAATAGACATTTCTCCAAAGAAGATATACAGATTGCCAACAAACACTTGAAAGGATGTTCAACATCAGTAATCATTAGAGAAATGCAAATCAAAACTATAATGAGGTATCACCTCACATCAGTCAGAATGGCCATCATCCAAAAATCTACAAACAATAAAAGCTGGAGAGGGCATGGAGAAAAGGGAACCCTCTTGCACTGTTGGTGGGAAAGTAAATTAATACAGCCACTATGGAGAACATTATGGAGCTTCCTTAAAAAACTAAAAATAGAACTATCTTACCACCCAGAAATCCCACTACTGGGCATATACCCTGAGAAAACCATAATTCAAAAAGAGTCATGTACCACAATGTTCACTGCAGCTCTATTTACAATAGCCAGGACATGGAAGCAACCTAGGTGTCCATCAACAGATGAATGGATAAAAAGGTGGCACATATATACAATGGAGTATTACTCAGCCAT
>NC_041220.1:24593364-24617546 GCF_002837175.3 Physeter macrocephalus | reverse complement strand
TATGCTAACACATATATATGGAATCTAAAAAAAAAAAAAAAGGTTCTGAAGAACCTAGGCGCAGGACAGGAATAAAGATGCAGACATAGATAATGGACTTGAGGACACGGGGAGTGGGAAGGATAAGCTGGGACAAAGTGAGAGATTGGCATGGACATATATACACTACCAAATGTAAAATAAATAGCTAGTGGGAAGCAGAAGCATAGCACTGGGAGATCAGCTCGGTGCTTTGTGACCACCTAGAGGGGTGGGATAGGGAGGGTGGGAGGAAGACACAAGAGGGAGGAGATATGGGGATATATGTATATGTATAGTTGATTCACTTTGTTATAAAGCAGAAACTAATACACCATTGTAAAGCAATTATGCACAATAAAGATGTTAAAAAAAAAAACAGATATGGCATTTTATTTTCTAGTGCCCTAAATTAAAAATTGTTCTACCTGTAAGCATAAAATTTCTACTTAGCTTTCACATAAAAGAAACGCTAGTGTTAGGGTCTAATTCTCCATAGATTAAAGGTTAATCTTGGGCTTACTGAAATCTGTGGGTTTAAGGGGTATTATCCTAATGTGTGTGTCGCATTCCATTTCCTCAGGATTGTAAATTTCATAAACTCCAGTTAAACCTTGATGGGTGAAGGACACAAAGATTCTGGCTACAAAAGGAATCACTCCAAATCAAAGAGGCTTAAGCCAAATAGGAAAGTTACTGGTTCACAATGGGAATGTTCATGGGGAGGTGTGACTGGGTCCAGGTGCTCACGTAGTATCATCAGGAAGGTAACTCTACTCGACTTTTGGTCAACCTTTCCTTTATGTTGCATCTTTCTCAGGCAGGCTTTCGTTCCCCTGTGAATAGACTTGCACATGTGGTATCTTTCATTTTAGTGGGCAATGATTTTGGCGGGGCTTACACTGAGATTCTGATTTGGGGGCAGCAGCTCCAATCTCTCTTCAGACTTTTTCTCTTCAGTTGAGTTGCTCTGTTCAACAGAGCATGGACTAGAGATGAGTCAGCTCTGTAGACAGACAGAATTTTTGAATCCCTTCTCTGGCTCTTTCCATTCTGGGATCCCCATACTCCTTTCAGCAGCCACATTTCCCTGGCTTCAGTCTTCTTGTTCCCCTGGCCTGAAAGCTGGTAGGTTTCCGCCTCCACTGCAGGAATTGGGCAGACTGTACTTAGTCCTGGGCTGAAAGATGCAAAAATGAGGAACTTGAGGAACTAACATCCCCAGAGTTCTTTCCTCTGAGTGTATACACAAGAATGCTTCTGTTCATTCTTCAGGTAATAGCTTTGTATTAAACCCAAATTCCATAGTTGTTTTCTGCCAAGGAGTCTTCCACTAGCACCTCGGTCTAACCTTCCCAGAAGCAAAAGTCCTCCAGATCATTTGATGCTAAGAGCAAAAATGCCTTCCACTGCACTGATCTTCAGAAATCAACAGATAAATTTTTTAAAGATAGAATTTAATAATTTTACCTGAGAAAATTTAAACATGTATAAATATTCATTCTTACATCTTAAAGAATGGATAATGGAAAGCAGAGAGAGAAGCTTCTAGTATTTTTTAAAGTATTTATTATGTGCCTACCGACACAGTGAAAAACACTTTCTTATCTCGTTTATTTTTCCCACTAACACTTTCAGATGTATTATTCCCTGTGTAACATTTGAGGAAATTGAGCTTAGAAAGTTCAATGAAATAGCAGGACTTAGCTTTGATTGAGCTTTGTCTTCTGAATCCAAGGCCACTGTTCCTTCTAACAAGCCATGGTTTCCTGAGTTATATGATGTACACCTTTAAATGATTTTACCAGAACCTCAACAGACAAGAATGTTTAACAACAACATTAATTCCAAATTTGAACCTTAAAATTTTTTTCACTAATGGCTTCAGTTATTCAAGTATTATATTTGATGAGGACCAAATTTATTTCAGGCACTTTGTGAGTAATAAGGATGAATAATTGTTCCATGTCCTAAAAAGAATACACAAAGTAGTGAAAGATGCATATATAATCATCTCATAAGATATTTACTGTTATTAAATTCATACTCTCATAAAAAAGTTTGCTTCAGAATAGAAAAGAGAACAAAATATAGAGTAAATTGTTTATTTTACTAGTTAAATTGTTCTCAAGTGAAAGGAATAAATATTTGTTTGTGAAACAGATTACAAATATCAATCTGAACATTATTAGCATTGAGCTCATGCTTTATCTCGTCTAGGTCTTTCATGAAATGGTAAGATTAAAAAATGTATATGGAGAATCTCAACCACCAAAGACACAACAGCAGACAGAATGTCTTTCTAAATATATGGGAAAGAAACAATGCCAAACAGAGACCTACTATCACTCATATCCTTTCTACAAGAGGGAATGTAAAGGTCAGGCATACCTAGAATCTATCATTTTCCCAAATCAACTAACTTGGTACTATGAGGCAGTGACAATGACCACTAATGAATTCTTAAGAGGCTAGAGAGAAATATAGAGACTCTAAAATGACAGCTAGTAAACAGTAGTGAAGAAGAGAGGCAGACAGGAGGAATTTTTAAAAATGAAATTTTGTTAAAATTCACACTGTGTTCATTTAAAATGTCAGAACTGAGGCAAATTCTACTAAAAGGCACTGAGATCAGAATGAAACAATCCAGGACATCTCAATCCAGAGTTCATCAGGTTTTTAAATTATCTGTGAGAACAATAGTTTAAAAGAAAATTAGACGGGAAAAAACAAAAGAATCAGTCAGAAACCAGGCCAACTTCAGCAAGGATGGTGAAGAAAGCGGTGAGAAAAGAAAAAATACAAAAGAAAAGAAAAAGCATTTCAATCAGAAGCCACAGGAAGGATAAACCTAGGATTTAAACCAGAAAGAATAAACATTGTCCAGAAACAGCTCAGCCTGGGGTCAGAACAGTGGAGAATGGGCGGCCTGTTCAGAGTACCAGGGAGACTTCTGTGCTTTGAAGATATCAGGGTCTAGGGAGAAATGGCAAGAGCTGAGGACAGAGTGATGCTGGAGGTATCCAGAAAGGGTTGTTTCATGGCTTAAATCTGTGCAAAGGAATCAAGAAATGTAGGGCTCAGCTCCTTTTAGCTGATGCCAAATTCTCTGCAGCATTAAAGTGTAAATGTGCACTTGAGCATTGGAACAGACTCTGGGAATAGGCAAGAAAGAAAGAGCCGATACAGAAGATCCAGACGTAATGACGATTCAACAGTGATTTTTCGACTTTATGGTGGTGTGCAGGTTTCAACTCTGATGCTAAGTTAGGTAAATGCACTTTTGGCTGATGATATTTTCGACTTTCGACGGGTTTATCGGGACATAACCCCATAGTAAGTCGAGGAAGATCTGTAGTTGGTATTAGACACGAAAGAATGGAAGCTCAGTGATTAGGTGGAGAAAGCCCTCTGCATCATCAAAGATGGAATAAATAGTAGAGAAACCACACTCTTGAAACGCAGAGATCTGTGCTTGCTGAGATTCTCAGAGGTGAGCCATGTCACAGCAGCCCAGGCAACATGATGCCTGGTGGCCAATTTAAAAACAAGTGTAAAAACACTACTATATATAAGATAGATAACCAACAAGGACCTACTGTATAGCTCAGGGAACTCTACTCAATATTCTGTGATAACCTATATGAGAAAAGAATCTAAAAAAGAACGAATATATGTATATGTATAACTGAATCACTTTGCTGGACATCTGAAACTAACACAACATTGTAAATCAACTATACTCCAATAAAATTAAAATTTTAAAAAAAGTGTAGAAAGAATAAGAAAAAAATGTTTTAAAGGACAGGAGAGAAGAATGAAGAGGAAAGACAGGAAAAGAGAGAGGAGAGTATACTGGTGGAAGAGAGGGGGAGGGAGATTGCCAGAACATTTGCATCAGGCATGCAGCCTGCCACACCTTTACTTCTGCCCACTTCCTCCTCTAGCTCCCAGATCTTATACTAGATTGTAAATCGTAAATTGTTCAGTTTGTTGAAATAGTCCATGTCTGAGGGAGGTAAGGGCAGTCCAAGCAGAATTCTGGAAAAAAGTAAGATACAAAGAACTTGCCTTTATTTGAATCCTTATCACTTTCCCTCTTCCCAATAACAGTATTTTATTCTTAGAGTGAGTTAGCAAGTGACCAGCAAGAAGAACATTCATTAGAAGTTAAATTCTCCTGAACACAAAAGAAGCAGCTTTGGACAGGAGTATGCATTAAAACGAGAACCAGGCACTATTTCAGTGGGCCACACCAAAGGACATGAACATAATTTTGCTCTTCAAGGTACAATCGTACATTAAATCTGATTGAACAAACATGTCAGATGGGCCATATCTCATAACTGCTATCGTCTCAAAAAAGTCATCTTAGGAAACTATAAACTTAGAGGTACCAGATATGTTTTGCTACCTGCTCCACACAACTGGGCAAATCGTTCCCATAGTAGCAGGAACAATTCTACATACTCTGGACCCTCTGGCCTCCACTAGCCACTGCTGATTGTGCCAAGAATAAACTTCTGGCAGAAAGATACAGTCAACTGGCTGAGCCATCTGACTTTCTGCCATAAGAATTTTACCTTATTTCAGAATACTTAAAATTCTAACTTCTTCTAGATATTAGCAGAGTCTCTAGTCCAGAGTCCAAAAATACACAGGAGTTCTGTCACCACTCTCTTTTCCAAAACCATCACAGACAGGACTAATTGTGGCAGAATTCTTTTGCCCTGACCACTTCCTGATTTAACTTCCTGGTTTTCTTCAAAAGAGTGAAACTTCTGGGCAACCAGTATCAAGCAATGGGAGCTACTGCTTGAGACTCATAGCCCTTCATCCTGAATGAAGGGACTTATCCAACTAGGACTGAGAAAACTGAGGTTTGGACAGAGGACCCAAATTGTCCAAGATCACAGTCTATGGGTGACCGCACTGGAGTTCACACCCAGTCGGACCTTTGGCTGGGTTCCACAGCCTCTGTTCTCTCCACTCCTCTCCTCTGCACTCCCCATCCTTCATGGAAGCACAGAAAATTACACAGTGTTATGAAAATCCTTCCACAAAAAGTAACTTGGTGCTTAGCTCAACTGGATTTGCTAGACAGTAATGGAATAGATAAGATAAAATAGATTTGTTGGAAAACAAGACCAGAAGAAGGAAGGACAAAGCCCAGGAATCTGTTTGGAAACCAGATAAACATTTTTTGGAGTTAACAGAATAAACTAGGTTGATAGCTACACTGAGTAAGGTTCTTACATACAAAATAAGTCAGAAAGAGAAAAACAAATACTGTATGCTAACACATATATATGGAATCTAAAAAAAAAAAAAAGGTACTGATGAACCTAGTGACAGGGCAGGAATAAAGATGTAGACATAGAGAATGGACTTGAGGACACGGGGTGGGAGGGGGAAGCTGGGGTGAAGTGAGAGTAGCATCGATATATATATATGCAACCGAAAGTAAAATAGCTAGCTAGTGGGAAGCAGCTGCATAGCACAGGGAGATCAGCTCAGTGCTTTGTGACCACCTAGAGGGATGGGATAGGGAGGGTGGGAGGGAGGCTCAAGAGGGAGGGGATTTGGGGACATATGTGTGCATATGGCTGATTCACTTTTGTGTACAACAGAAACTAACACAGTATTGTGAAGCAATTATACTCCAATAAAGATCTATTAAAAAATATTGTACTAGCAAGGTGAAGAAGACAGTTACGGAGCCACGGTTCATCAGTTTACATTACAAAGCATCTCCTATCTTTACAATTTCTCAAGTAAAGCACTGGTCCCTGCCTGAACAGCTAAGAATCTGCCAGCTCCTGTGGGAATGAAAATCCACAGGACGTACACATTTGTGTATGCCTCAGACTAGAGTATGAAATAAATAAATTAAATGAAATAAAACAAACACATAAAACAGAACTCTGAGAATCAACTCTCCTTATTGTTTAATCTATGAATTTATGTTGATACATATATACCATATATATATATATGATATATTATGAAAATTTGTGTTTTCCCACAAAGTATGCAATTCCTTCTATAATTTGTAATTGACCTGCTTGGTTAATACAGGTAGTCTCTATTTTACACAGTTATGATATGAAAAATTTTAATTACCATGGTTTAGTTAAATAATACCAGTCCTCCAACACCACTTTTCAAATTTTAGTCACCATGATATATTAAATGTGAATAATTGCATAAACACTTTGGTGTTAGCTCTTTAGACCACACATCACTACATAGATGCACATGTTGATCAGTGACCAATCTCATCATTCTTTTCCAGGCCTGTCAGTGACTGGCTCCTGCACATCTGTTATTCAGTCACGCAAAAACAGGAAAGCATTTGTCTGTGTCGCCTCCTTGTCTCCCATTTTACAAAAACGGACAGTCAAAAGAGGAAATTGACCAACAGATGAAAGGACGGAAAGTGATAGCACTGAAAGTGAATTTGGATGTGCTTAGAAGATGGGGATGTTGACACCTCCACTGTTCCAGAGATTCCAGCCATGCAACAAAGGAACTTAGCGAAGGTGACCTTAGCGACACTAATGGGGAAAGTGATTGTGACAAAGAGATGGCCCAGAAGAAGTGACACAGGCAGAAAACTTCCCATTAAGGGAATTCTAGGGGGTATTTTATGACATTGAAAGTACAGAAGAGAAAATGTTGGAAGCTGATCCATACTTAGAAAGGATCATACCGAGTCACCAAAGTGGAGAAAACATGCTCTCTCCATGTCATAAGTTATAGGAGGTTGGGATTAACATATGCACACTACTATAAATAAAATAGATAACCAATAAAGACCTACTATAAAGCACAGGGAACTATACTCAATATTTTATAATAACCTATAAGGAAAAAGAATCTGAAAAAGAATATGTATGTATATATGTATGTATGTATTTATAACTGAATCACTGTGCTGTACACCTGAAACTAACACAACACTGTAAATCAATATACTTCAATTAAAAAAAAATACATTTTAGGACGAGAAGGAAAAAGCAAGCACTGTTCAAAATACTTTGGATAAGACTTTGCAAATAAATGTAACACAATTCTCAATGTTGTAATGTTTTAAATTACAATGTACTAAATAAATATTAGTATTACTGTTTTTTCCATTTCTCTATATATTTATAAGCAACGTAAGGGAGTTCTTCATGTTTTGACAAAAATGTTTAAAGATAATGGTGCAATCATAATTTTTCCCATTGATTATTAAGATCATTTGCACAATTTCAACATGCATTGTCATTTTATGGTCCCACACCTCTGAACAAAGACTACCGGTATATACAAATCTGATATTTGTGTCACATTTACCAAAAGTTGCACTCATTTCTCCGAAATAAGTGGCAAATACTTCTGTGTTTTCCTGGACTAAAGAAAAAGTTATAATAGTCTTCAATAAGTTGCCTTGACATGGAACCTCGATAAACCATTTAAGTGCATTAGTTTACCTCAATCATCACTCTTCCACTGTTTGTAACATCTTAGTGCCCAGAAAAAAAATATGCAAAAAAGTTGAGTGCACCTATATATGTCTAGGAGTATGTGCTTATTATGTTTTACTTCATAATGCAAAACTTTCTGATGTCTACCAATTAGGGATGGAGAGTTGAATCTGGAATACCTTAAGATGTAAAATTGTATTACTTTCTTGTATGGAAAATAATTTGAAACTAATAAGAACAGTGTGGCTAAGTAGAGTTCCTTCACAAAAGTGTTTTGATAACGTTTGATTATTAGCATACAACTGGAATATCTGTAGTTATAGCTCTCTTAAGAGAGTTAAAACTTCTGCTCCAATCAGATTTTAAAATGTTAATTAGCTTAATTATGCTCTTGATTTTCAGTTAAGTGACAAAATCGGATTTCTATAAAAACAAAAAACTTCCAAAATGTTTGAGTCTGAAATATAGGTTCATCATTTCTACTTAACCATTAGCTCTTGTACTTGATTCATATCTATTTTCTGCAGAGACAAAATTCTAATTTTCCAAAGAAAACAGAGGAAAGCAATGCTATTTCAAGGTTGGCATTGTTATGGATAAATTATACTGCAGCAGACTTCACCACCTCCTGCAAAATTCTGTGAGTCGTTATGTTTGCTTTCATCTTCTAAGCAAAAACAAAGGACCCTTCTTTAGTTATTAAAGACTCCTTGAAGCATCAGAAACAAACAGATTTAGACATGTCAATCTCTGAGCCATGTGCTGGCCACACACAACTATGTCAATCCAGAAAAAAGAATGGGTGATTTCTATAAACTGAACTTTTCTCACTGCTGGGGAAAATTCAAATCTTCCCTAAACAAATTCCCTTACTTTAATTGTAGATAGGAATTTCCAGAGCTGTGATGTAGTGGGAAAAGACACAGTACTTGATGATGGGAGATAGAAGTTCAAACTCCGTTGCTTTCACTTCCTCCTTTGTGACCTTTTCTCATCCATGGAGTTGACTTCCTGCTCTCCCTTCCTCATCACTTATCTTAAACCCCCATCTTTTCCATCTCCTTTTCTCCTCCTCCTGCACCTTCCATATACACAAAACTATCTCACAAATGCTATATTCTGGTTTAGCTTCCTTATTTGTAAAATGGCAGAAAAGGAGAATGGGGACTATCCTAATCTCCCGTAATGTTGAAATAGTCTGTTTATCCAAATTTTAATATATATTTCATTATATTTTGTACATTACTCATGTGTGTTCTTATATAATAAAAAACTATATTAAAAGTGGTTTTAAGAGTAACAGTTTGGAATTATATGTCCAGGAGGAAAAGAAAGTTTAGACTAATGTGATAATATTCATATGAATTGTTGTAAGTGGAAGGTGGATAGTATGTTTTAAGTTAGGCTTTTGGGAAAATCAAACTCTGCATACATAGATAAAAAAGGACAGGATTTGAAATGAATGATAGATGGAAGCAAGTGAGTAGGATGATGGCTGGAAATGAAGAGCAGTCACAAGCATGTCATGTAGTGGTTCCAAAAAAAGTATCAAAAGTGTATGAGCTAAAAACATAGCATGCTAAAAACAAAGACTTTCCTTTAGTAGAAAAAAGGATATAGAATGTAAAAGGGGAAAAGGGTTTGTTGGGTCTAAGTAGGAGATTTTGAAGGGACATCCTTAGAAGCAGAAGCTGAGGGGTAAAAATGGAAGATAAGAAAGATTAAGACAGTATTGAGAGAAAACAACTCCTAACACAATAACTTCTTAGAAGATAGAGGAAGGAGCTTTATAAGAAACATAATGAGTTAAATTCTGTTTTTATTTCTCTAAGTTTCCATCTTTAACACGTATTTTAAGTAGCCCTCTTTAAATGAAACCTAACCCAGCAGGAAACAGTAACAAAGTACCAAAGCTTCTGGAGGGTTACTGGCAATCTTTGGCATTCCTTGGCATGTCCAAACATGACCCTGATCTCTGCCTTCATTTTCACGCAGTGTTCACCCTGTGCATGTGTCTGCGGGAAAATTTCTAAGGACGCCAGTCATGTTGGATTAGGGCCCGTCCTAAAGACCTCATCTGAACTAATTACATCTGCAATGACCCTATTTCCAAATAAGGTCACCTTCTGAAGTACTGGGGGTTAGAACTTCAACATGTGAGTATGGGGAAGGAGGGAACACAATTCAAGACCTAACATGGTGAGAGAATCAGTCACTCACTAAGCATTGCTAGAGCTTCTCAAAGCAGCTACACAATTCAACTATTCTGAGGAGAAAAACAAAGTGAGTTACCAAGTACAAATCTTCTGTGACTGTGGTTGTTTGTACACAGTGTTTACCAACTACCTGAAGATCATCTTGGAGGCAGTGAGCTGATACCCTCAACCTAAAGCAGTGCTATGGAGAATTTGGGTCAGATAGTTCTTTTTTTGTGGGGCCTGTCCTGTGTACTATAGGGCACTTAACAACATCCCTGTCTTTACCTCCTAGATGCCAGGAGCACTGCCTTTCCCCCAGTGGGACAACCAAAAATGTCTCCAGACCTCTCCAGTGTCCCATGGGAGGCAAATATCAAGCTTTTGAGAACCACTGTCCAAAGGGAAAATGACAAAGTTCTCAAAAAGAAAAGTCAGTGGACTGAGGTTAAAAGAGTTTTGGTTTGGGAGCCAAATTAAGCATGAAGCTAAAGCTAATAGAAGACTTACATGTTCAGCTAAGGTTTATAAAGAGAGAAAGATAAGGATTAGGATAAGTTGTAATGGAAAAAGTTGAGAGAGTTAATGAAGCCAGACATTACCTTTGGGTGGTTAACTTTCACATAAGTTGTGTTTGTTGTCTAAAGTTTATCTCTTTTATGTTTGTACACCAGTTAACATATTAGTCATAGTAGAAAACAGATTTCTCAGGGCTGACATTTGTTTTGATTGGTCAAGACCTATGTTGAACCTATTCTTAAATATTTTAATACTGACTGTAAATGTGTGTGTGTATGTGTGTGTATTTTTAACCCTATGTCTTAATCCAGAATTCAATGAAGAAATCTCCTTACTGAAACTAGGTGTCCTCTTGTAATAGAAAATTAGTGCTAACGTATTTAGAAGGGGAAAAAGCAATCCAAATGAATCCTAGTAAAGAATAATTAGACAACTCCACACCCTCTCAGAGAGTAACAAACATTATAACTTTGTATGTATTCTATAGGCCCATGATGAGTATGATGGACAATTCAAGTAGCAAAAGAGAATATATAATAGAATCCCTTTTAAAGTAGTCCCATAGGGGAAAAAAATCTATAATAACATACATAAAACTTCTCAGGGATGGAAAAATGGATGACTTTCCATTTTTATATCTCATATTTCATAGTGTTTTTCACTATTAGTCTATGTTGCTTTTGAAATCAGAAAAAAAAGAAAAACAAAAACTTTAACTAAAGCTTGGCAAGAAAATCTCATGGTCATACCATCCATATGCAAATAGAAGTCATCACTAGCTTTGGTTAAGGTCCCAGGAGATCCAGTGCTAAGGAAAAAAGGCCAGGGGAAATGGGGGAAAATCCTCATGTAACTGGATGCTTTAATTTAGTGGTGGGATGAAATAGCAGTAGCTCTGGAAAAGAGGAAAAAAGATGTATTGATAAAGCTGTCAGTGTAGCATGCTTGAAAACAACAGGGGAAAGAAAGTAGCTCAGATGCTTGGCTAGAAATGAAGTTAGGAAAACCTCGTCAGAAGGCAACCAAAACAAGTCAAATCAACTTTCTCCTCTGTGCCAGCAACCAGGGTCACACAATAAATCAAACTGAGCCTGGCTTGTCACACTAGAGTCAACTTGAAGTCAACTTGTCAACTGAAGTCACAGGAGTTAAGTCTGAGTTTACAACAAGCAGATTTTATCTCTGGGGCTATGTCTAAATGAGGACAGAGATTGCCCTGGATATGTTCCAGAGTGTTCCTGTAACTCTACAACTAACATATGAAATTGAATCTAGTATCTTTTTGCTCTAGAATAGAAAAACTTCTAATTAAAGACTCTTACCCAAGCCCTCTGAGACTCTTGGCATATAGAATCCTACCACTTGCTAGAGAAAGGTTTCCAAAACATATATTTTAAATCCCCTATGCCTGCAACATGCAAAAGTATTTTTATGCCTTGAGAGCCATCTCCATCTTGGACCTGCAGGGAGAAAGCAACAAAAGAAACTGCCAAGTTCACAGCATATTTAAACTTGCTGTGAAATTCTAAGTAACTTGGAACCTCAATATTGAGTTTAAGGTCTAACCAACAATGCATGATGAAGCCAGTCTTAGTGCTTTAATTCACTTGTTTATTTGATAATTTGCACATGAAATAGAAGCCAATATGTTATTTTTTTCACTACTCAGCAAAAAAAAATTGGACGTAGATTTATTTTAGTTAGTACATGTATCAAGTTATTTCTAACAAAAATTTCCCTCGTTCAAGAATGCCAATAACTTTAACATAGCCAGAAAATATCACTCTCTAAATTTTGTTTTAAGAACAGTTTTAAATATAAATCTACCATTACTTCCTCCAAAGAAAAAGAAAACTTTAAATATTATTTTATTTTAACATATATATATATTTTTTAAGATTCCACATATGTGAGATCAGACAGTATGTGTCTTTCTCTGTCTGACTTATTTCACTAAGCATAATGCCTTCAAGGTGCATCCATGTTGTTGCACGTGGTGGGGTTTCCTCATTTTCTATGGCTGAAAAATATTCCAGTGTGTGTGTGTGTGTGTGTGTGTGTGTGTGTGTGTGTGTGTGTGTGTGTGTGTGTGTATATCTCACAACTTTTTTATCCATTCATCCGTCAATGGACTCAGGTTATTTCCAAGTCTTGGCTATTGTAAATAATGCTGCTCTGAACAGGGAGAGTGCAGATATCCCAGAAGTGGAATTGCTGGATCTTATGGTATTTATTTCTATTTTTAATTTTTTAAAGAACCTCCATACTGTTTTCTATAGTGGCTGCACCAATTTACAAACCCTCCAACAGTACACAAGGGTTGCCTTTTATCTACATCCATGCCATCATTTATTCTCTTGTCTTTTTGATGACAGCCATTCTAACAAGTGTGAGGTGATATCTCTTTGTGGTTTTAATTTGCATTTCCCTAATGACAAGCGATGTTGAGCATCTTTTTGTATACCTGTTGGCCATTTGTTTATCTTCTTTGGAGAAATGTCTATTATGGTCTTTTCTCCATTTTTTAATTGGATTATTTGGTTTTTTACTATTGAGTTGCATGAGCTCTTTATATATTTTTGATATTAACCTTTTATTAGATATATAATTTGCAATTTTTTTTTTCCATTTCATAGTGTCTTTCACTTTGTTGACGGTTTCTTTCACTGTCCAGGAACTTTTTAGTTTGATATAATCCCACTGATTTATTTTTTATTTTGTTGCTTGTGATTTACATGTGATTTTTAAAAAATCATTACCAAGACCCATGGCTAAGTCAATCTATCTGGAGTTACTTTTTGTGAGTGTTATAAGATAGGGGTCAAGTTTCATTCTTTTACATGTGAATATCCAGTTTCTCAGCACCATTTACTAAAGAGACTGTCTTTTCTCTACCGAGTATTCTTGCATCCTTTGTCAAATATTTGTTGATCATCCTATATGCTTGGGTTTATAGGCTCTCGATTCTGTTCCAGTGGTCTATTTGTAACTTCTTTGTCAGGCAATATTCTAAATACTTTACAAATATTAACTTACTTATTCCGATAATATACCAATGAGGTAGATGCTATTAGTAACTGCATTTATCAGGCCTTTGTTTCTGCAGAGGTCCATTTACGTCTATTACTAGACATAGAAGCATCAAATGTAAATCCTGGTAGATCTCCCGATTTTTAGAAATACTTCTCTCTGCCCACTTAAGTAACAGTAACACTGTCTCCTCTTGATAATCAAGTCAATTATCCCAGCAATTACCGATCAACTGGCATGATGAACACAAAACGACTAGATGGTAACCAAATTTTAGTTTAGTATAAGTCTTACTATATACTCCTGGTAGAAATATCTTTCTACTTGACATCAGGATCTCTAGACCAACAGAACCTGAAGTTGCTGTGATGGGAGTCTGAATCAGTCAAGTGCATTACTAGGAGTAATGGTAAATGAGGTCACTCTTACTTCTACCCTTTGATTCCCACCCTTGGGATGCAGGAATTGGTATGTTCACATTGACACACTCAAGAGTCATTGGTTGAGGTCTACTCCTGGAGCTGGGAGGTAATGGTACTACTGATCTGTGTTACACATGATAGAGTTGGCTTCTGAGAAAAACTCTCAGGCATATAAGTGCTGATACTGGCAGATGGAAGTGAACTGAGCGCACTGAAATGGTAATATCTAGGATGTGGTAGGCACTGATGGTGTATGTTTCAGTTACACACAAATATCAGAAGTAAATCGAAATGATACATGCACCCTAATGTTCACAGCATCATAATTTACAATAGCCAAGATATGAAAACAACCTAAGTGTCCATCAACAGAAGAATGGATAAGGAAGTTGTGATATGTGTGTGTGTGTATACATACAATGGACACAATGGAATACTACTCAGCCATAAAAAATAATGACACTTTGCCATTTGCAACAACATGGGTGGACCTGAAGGGTATTACGTTAAGTAAAATAAGTCAGACTGAGAAATACAAGTACTGTATAATATCACTTATATGTGGAATCTAGAAACTAAAACAAACTAGTGACTATAGCAAAAAAGAAGCAGACTCACTAATATAGAGAACAAACTAGTGGTTACCAGTGAGGAGAGGGAAGAGGGGAGGGTCAAGATAAGGGTAGAGGATTAAGAGGTACAAACTATTGTGCATGAAATAAATAATCTACAAGCATGTATTGTACAACACAGGGAATATAGCCAGTATTTTCTAGTAACTATAAATGGAATACAAGCTTTAAAAATTGTGAATCATTATGTTGTACACCTGTAACTTATGTAATATTGTCCATCAACTATATTTCAGTAAAATAATGAAAACAAAAAAAAGTAAATCAAACCAATTTTTATTTTTGATTTAGCTTTATTTGACTTTTTAATTGCAAATGTATTATCTTTGAAGGCATGGATAAATTAATCTTTATCAAATTTAACAATAAAATTTGTAAATTACTGATTGATTCAGGAACCTCTCATGAATACTTAAGAGGCTGATTAAAAATTAGCTTCAATTAAATAAAATTATTTTTAATGAGCTAGGCACAGCTGGGATTTTGAAACGGTTGCAAACTTAAACTAAAATATTGATAATTTGGTGATTAATGAGACTAGACATGTGTTGTAGGATTTTTATTGAAGAGGGACAATTTTCCTTGAGCATTTTTTTTCTTCTAGTTTAGTTTTTGTTGACCAGGTTTCATTTTGTCTTTAAAAATATTTCAAATAATATTCAATTCATCTCTGTCAAACTTCTGAAAACTGGGCATGGAGGAGGAGAGCAATTTCCATAAAGGATTCCACACAAAATAATGACTATGGGAGTAAAAGTATACTTAAGCAGACATTTCTCTCTAGTATAACTCCCTCAAGCCACAAAATCAGAATTTACCAAAGCTAAAGTTTTAGGGCTCTTCTGTACTAATTGCCTTATTAGGAGAATAAGTATTTGACATCAACTTGCCCCTGAGATGCAAGTTACAGTGCTTTCCAGTTAGTGGATGCTGGGACAGAGCCTTGATTATAGGAACATCTGAGAGGGAGATGGCCTGGCAGATGGGGCAAGCAGGTGTCCTTCCCCTTCTCTCTGCCTCTCTGCCTAGATTCTTATGAGCCTCTGCTCTTTATCCCCTTTGCCCAGCTGGGCATGTCAGGCTTCCTCACCTCTTCTACCCTCACAAATGCTAGAGTCAGGACATTAGTAGGCCAGAGAAAAGGAGACTTTATTTCTATCACCTCATCAGGGAATATTTACTCTGCTACCCCTATGGCAATAAATATCCTTTATCCCTTCGACATGGATGACTCTCTATTTGACCTATTTATCTATTTGATAGAGTGGAAAGACAACAGGGCTTCAGGTTATTTTACTTGGTTCTGATAATAACTTGTTCAATGAAATGGAGAAAATAATGTCCCAGGGTCTCAGTTCCAACCTTGAATAATAAAAGAGTAAACAAGATGATCTTTTTAAGTCTAAACATTTCTCTGATCTCTAAGAAAGGTGTATTAGTGTTAGTGCAAGGAAGATATTGTGAGAGTTTTAACTTGAAACCAGAGATCTGAAGGAGTGAAGGGGGTTTGTGGGTGAAGCCCTCCTATCCCTCACAGCCTCCCTCTCCATAATAGGCCTTAGGGACAATCAGGACAAGTCCCATTACGCACCTTTTCCAAGTTTATGGCAGTCTCCACGAGTTGCTCAAGACTTCCAGGTTATCACCACACAGCTTCTGTATATTGCCTAATAAAATCCCATCTCCTACACCTCCCCAACTCCCCAAACCCTCTCATCTTCAGAGCCCATCACCAATGATATCCTCCTAAAGCCCCACTTCATCTCTAAGCATTTCAGCCATCTTCTACTATACACTCAAGAAATATATATTGAATGAATAAATGAATAAGGGAATGAACAATTTAACTGAACGGAGTCCCAAAACTAAGAGGACCTTTGTCCTGTTGAACATCTCAGAACCAAACAAAAGGCAGCCTGCACAACATCAAAGCCTCACTGAATTGTGGCTCTATTACACATCCTCAGCTTTAAAGATCTCATTATGAGTAAGCATCATAAGTGATGCTATGAACATGACGTAGGATGATGAAAGGTAGACAGAATTTCCCAGTAATTATTATTCTATGAAGTTAACCAAACATCTTGACTAGATCAAACCCAGCTATGTTCTTTTGTTGGTTACATGGTAACCATGATGTTGGAGCATTTGATAGAGCTCAGTTTACCAAAGCCTAACTCTCCACTAAGTTATAAACAACTTGCTCTGGTAAATCAAATGAAAAATTGGCCTGCCTCTAAATGGGCCACTCGTTATTAAGGGAAAGCAGGGCAACATAGATATCTTTGAAGCAGTCAGCAGGTAGGTCAAATCTGAGACTAGTATCCAACCCCTTGACAAGTCGAAAGTTGTCATATCAACCAAATGAACTAGGTGAATTACTGCATGCCAAGTTGAGCTACAATGTTTCAGAAGCTTTGATCAAGGCTATAGTGGGTTACTCTGAGAGACCCTAGTTCTACTCCCAACAATGGCTGTTTCTATCTTATATTTTAAGCCAGGATACCCTTGGATCCATTCTAATAAGTTATCATCAACTTTTTATTGAGAAACCAGATAAAAGGCTATGGTTGGCTAGCACCATGGAGTCTCTGATAGGCCACAGGAGGTACTGGCACTAAGACAACTTTTTAAAAACAGCCATTTCTAAAGTTCTATGCTGTGACAAGCATGTGAGTTACATGGTGCATCTATTTCTTAAAATTATATAGCCAATATTTGTGCATTTCAAGTATGAATACAAAGAAATCTATAAAAAAATTGAGTAGAGTTAGACTGAGGTATTGATGAAACAAGAATGGCAGAAGGTTCTTTACTATGGAGACTGGATGAGGATACATGGGGATTTTTTAGACTCTTCTGATTACTTGGTTTGAAATTTCCTCTGAAAATGATTTTTAGGGGCTTCCCTGGTGGCGCAGTGGTTGTGCGTCCGCCTGCCGATGCAGGGGAACCGAGTTCGCGCCCTGGTCTGGGAGGATCCCACGTGCCGCGGAGCAGCTGGGCCCGTGAGCCATGGCCGCTGGGCCTGCGCGTCCGGAGCCTGTGCCCCGCAACGGGAGAGGCCACAACAGAGGGAGGCCCACATACCACAAAAAAAATAATAAATAAATAAATAAAATGATTTTTAAAAGAAATTCCTTTCAGCACCTTGAATATAACACAAGGGTTAGCAAACTATAGCCCACCTGCCAATCTGGCCCACCTTCCTTTTTTATCAATAAAGTTTTATTGGAACACAGACATGCCCATTCATTTATGTATTATCTGTGACTGCTTTTGAACTACAATGACAAAGTTGAACAGTTGTGACCAAGACCATATGGCCCAGAAGCCTAAAATATTTACTGTCTGGCTCTTTACTGAAAAAAGTTTGCCAATCCTGGTCTAATTAATTCCACTTTATATTCTTGCCATCCTTTTCCATTGAACAAAATGTAAGCTTATCCAGCCACTCTGGTGTTATCATTATTTTCTCCTCTTGGCTTCTGTCCCTTCTCCCCAAAATGACTCCCCTCTGCTCAGGTGTGTCCACCATGCTCTCTGGCTCCTCTGCTCCATGCCTTAACTGGGTCCTCTACACATGATCTCACAAGGCTGAAATCAAGGTATAGCCTAGACTATGTTCTAAACTAGATGCTTGACTTGGGGGAAATGCTCTCAAAATTATTCAGATTGTTAGCAGAATTCATTTCCTGGTGGATGTATAAATGAAGTCTCCATTTTCTTGCTGACCTTTGGACGGGGGCCTCTCTCAGCTCCTAGAAGCCACCTATAGTTCTTGTCATGTGACCTTCTCCATAGGCCCTCTCACAACATGAGAACTTACTTCCTCAAAGTCAGCAAGGAAAAGCCTCTTGCTTCAATCTGCCAAAGTGGAACCTTATTTAAAGTGACCTAATACCGGGGACTTCCCTGGTGGTGCAGTGGTTAAGAATCTGTCTGCCAGTGCAGGGGACACGGGTTCAAGCTCTGTTCCAGGAAGATCCCACATGCCGCAGAACAACTAAACCCATGTGCCACAACTACTGAGCCTGCGCTCTAGAGCCCTCGAGCCACAACTACTGAAGCCCGCACGCCTAGAGCCCGTGCTCCTCAACAAGAGAAGCCACCACAATGAGAAGCCCGCGCACTACAACGGAGTAGTCCCTGCTCACCTCAACTAGAGAAAGCCCACGCGCAGCAACAAAGACCCAACACAGCCATAAATAAATAAATTTCTTTTTTTTTTTAAAGTGACCTAATCCCATCACCTTTGCCATATTCTTTTGGTTGGAAAGTAGTCATAGGTTCTATCCACTCAAGAGGAGAGGATTAAACAAGACATGGACAGCAGGAGAAAGAAATTATCAAAGATCACCGAGGGTCTGCAAGCCTTAGTTACCATTAAACTTTTGGTCAGCAATGTGATATGCCTGAAGAAAATGGAGGAACATATTTAAGATACTCAACAAAAGAAGATGTGATCCAAAGATTTTTAACAAGTGAAACTTACTTTTCAAAATAAAAGGTACAAACAGTTAGCAATATGTAAGAACTAAGAGGATCTTGACTCTATGTGCTTATTCTGCGAAAGCACTTAGAGAAAAATCTTCAGGAAACCAAAATTAGTAGATGGAATGGGGATGATTGTTAAATACATGCCTACTTTAGCCCTAAGACAAATGAGGGTTAAAAGATAGGGAACAGACTTCCAGTCTCTAGTCCAGCATGTAAGGAACTTGAAAGTCATCACTTTATTCTAACAACGAGTAAAAAACTGAACAAACTGAAAAATCAACAATTCTTCTTAGATCCACCAGAGAAATGGTCACAGGGCAAACTGCTACCCCCCAAGACTGGAGTGAAAGACAAGCGATATAGAGAGTCACAATTTACCAGAGCAGAAACCCCCAAACTTCTGTGGGAACCAGTGCCAGGAGTACGAGACCTGAACTGTAATTGACGAATCGGTGGGGGCTCAGTGTGGACAAATCTGACAGATAAAAACTCCACATGGGGCCTGGTCATGGGGGTGCAAGGAAGTGCTGGGATTGCTGACACCACTGTGAGTTTTACCTCCAGGAGCTTGGCTAGGTCCTTAAAGAGAATATCAGGAAAAAAAAAACAAAATCCCCTTATGCTTCAGGCAGGGGGAGGGGAAAAGGAACCATTTTGAAATACACCAGAGCATTCTGTTTTTCTTAAAAATGTTTTCCCTCAGGAGAAACTATTTTATAGCTTACTAAGCCCTAAACTATTGGGACTTTATCAAAGCCTAACCTAACTGAGAAAAGAGAAATACCCACATCAGCTGACACTAGCCATCCTGGCCCACCTAAAAAGGGGTGCGGGGGACGTGGACTGAGAAGCATATGTGAAGTTCATAGTTCAGAATCATAGACTCACAAAAGACGGAGACCTAATCAGGGGAATGCTTCCCCTCTCCCACATATAACCACAACATTACTGGAGGTCTATTTACAGCAGTTCCTTTTACCCAGTATACTATGTACGGCTATCAAGAAAAAATTACAAACATACTGAAAAGCAAAAAACAAAGTTTGAACAGATCAGAACCAGACTCAGATATGGCAGCAATATTGGAATTATCACTGGGAATTTAAAATAACTATAATTAATATACTAAGGGCTTTAACAAATAGAATGTAAGAAATAATGGGAAATGTAAGCAGAGATGTGGAAAGTCTAAGAAAGAGTCAAAAAGAAATGCTATATGAGAAATGAAGACTGCCTATAATGGGCTTATTAGTAGACTAAACATGGCTGAGGAAAGAACCTCTGAGTTTGAGGATATCTCAATAGAAACTGCCAAAATAAAAAAATGAAGAGAAAAAAGACAATGAAATGGAACAGAATATGTAAGAGCTGTGATATGAATAATTGGAATACCAGGAGGAAAGCAGAGAAAGGAACAGAAGATATGTTTGAAAAAAAAGACAGAATTTTCCCAAAATAAAGTCAACACCATACCAGGAAGCTCAGAGAACACCAAGCAGGATAAATTCAGGGGAAAAAAATACACCTAGACATATCATATTCAAACTGTAGAAATTCAAAGATGAAAAGTCTTGAAAGAAGCTAGAGTAAAAAAACACCTTACCTATAGATGAACAAAGAATTACATCTGAATTCATCTCAGAAACCATGCAAGCCAAAAAATGAGTGGAATGAAATTTTAAAGTGCTGAGAGAAAAAACCCCACCAACCTAGAATTCTGTACCCTGAAAAATTATCCCTAAAAAGTGAAGGAGAAATAAACACTTTCTCAGAAAAACAAAAATGGAGGGAATTTTTTTGCCAGTAGACCTACCTTATAAGAAATGTTAAAAGAAGTTCTTCAGGAAAAATGAATAAAAGGGTCTACATTAAAAAAAGAAAGAGCATCAGAGAAGGAATAAGTGAAGGTAGAATAAAAACTTTTATTTTTCTTATTCTCAATAGATCTAACAGATAACATTTTGTTCAAAATAGTAGTGACAATGCCATTATGTATCCACATACATGTTTATATACACTTATGTATAAGTGAAATGAATGACAGCAATGACACAAGAGATGGATTATTTTGTAATTATAAAATAGTTGAATTACCCATGAAGCAGTATAGTGTTATTTAAAAGTAGACTTGGATTAGTTGTAAAGGTATACTGCAAAAGTTAGGACACCATGAATAAAAGTTACAAAAAGAAGTATAACTGATATGCTAAGCTAGGAGAAAAAAAATGGAATTATGTACAATGCTCAGTTAAAGCCACAAAAGGCAGAAAAAGAGTGGAAGAGAAAACTAGGAACAAAGAACAAGGGCAATAAACAGAAAGCAGTAGCAAATATGGTATTAAGAGTTGGATATTAATCCAACTCTATCAAAAATCACTTAAAATGTCAATGGTCTAAATACACCAATTGAAAGAATGAGATTGTCAGAGTGGATCAAAAAACAAGACCCAACTCTATGTTGTCTATAAGAAACCCACTTCATTTTTTTTCTCTTTTTGACTATATCTCAACTCCACCTCTCATACCTGTCTCGCTGTGGCTCCTTCTCTATATCTTTAGTTGTAGAAAAATCTTTTCTGGTAGGTTCTGGTCTCTTTCATCAATGGTTGTTCTGTAAATAGTTGTAATTTTGGTGTGCCCATGAGAGGAGGTGAGCTCAGGGTCTTTCTACTCTGCCAACTTCAATAAAAATCAAGGAACACACTTCAAATATAAAGACACATATAGATTAAAAGTAAACAGATGAAGAAAGTTATACCATACTAACAATAATCAAAAGAAAGCAGGAGTAGCTATATTAATTGCAGATAATGCAGACTTCAGAGCGAGCAAAGTTATCAGGGATAGAGAGGGGCATTACTTAATGACAAAAGGCTCAGTGCTCCAAGAAAACATAGTAATCCTTAATATGTACGTGCTAAACAACAGAACGTCCAAATACATGAAGCGAAAGCTGATAGAACTGCTATAGGAGGAATGGATGAATCTATTATTAAAGTTGGAGACTTCAACACCTCTCTTTCTGAAATGCACAGATCCAGCAGACAGAAAATCATTAAGACATAGCTGATTTCAAAAGGTAGAGAATAAAATATGTTACAAGAATGAAGATACCATATTTTTAAAAATGTAATTGCTTTTGTAATCACGTTTGGTGGTGATACATTTATTATTTTTAATTTTATTTAATTAAATAATTTTATAAATTAAATTAAATTAATTTATAAAGTATAATTTATATAAATATATAATTTATAGAATTATAAGTATATCTTATATATAATATATAGAAATAGATATATAATATTAATAAATTATAATTAATAGTAGTTTATTAATGATAAATTATGTTTATCAGATTAATAAATTATTAATCATTAATTTATTTCTGCTAGGTTGTTATTATATAATATGAATTAAGTGGATGAGTAAATTATGAAATATTAAAATTCAATCATTCCTGTGTTTTTGAGGGCCAGGATTCTTAATGTTTAAGAAAGAATATTTAAATATAGATGAGTTTAAGTAAAAAGTTTGTAATCCTATATTAGAATTGGAGGTACCAGTATGAATTCTGGAATATTTTGTACCTTAAAAGACTATGCAGACACATACACACATACGCACAATTGGATTATTGTCGTTTTAAATGACAATCAATGAATTATGCCAAGGATCAGCAAACCATTCTATAAAGAGGTAGACAGTAAATACTGTAGGCTTTGCAGGGCACATGGCACAGTTAAAACTACTCAGTTCTGGTTTGGGAGCAAAAGTCGCCATAGACAACATATAAACAACGTATAAACATAAACATAGCTGCGTTCTGATAAAACTATTTACAAAAACAGGAGTTGGATCTGATTTGGCTCACAAAGGTTTGCTGACCTCTGAATTAGGCAATGAGCTAACATCACAAAATGACAGTCAACCAGACAGTATTTGCCTCTTGATGGAAAAGCACCCCACCACCAGTAGTCTGATCAGGCTTTGGACCCAGCTGCCAATTTACAGGAGACACACAGGACAAAGGTGTGTGTTAAATAGAGTGTGAGAAACTCTACAGGTCAAACAACACAAGTTCTTCAGCAAAAATTGTAAGGAAAAGATAAGGGTGGAGGAGGGAACCTGATGAATACATTAAAATTTTGAATACATATGATATTATTTCAAAAGGGCAACTATTAAACAATCAATTAAAGCATTGATGAAAATTTTTTACTAGAAAGGAAAAAAGTTCCTGAGGCCTTGGTGGTACTTTTAAACTTGTATTGGCTTTTTCAGCTTAGGGAATGAGAAGGCAATTGTCTATTAAAGCCGTTGAGCAAGAAATGTTCTCTTGGCCCTGCACCACCTTCCAGGTGACCAGTCTTCACAGTGGAATTGGCTCTGGCACCAGTGGAAGGTGGCAGGAGTTTGCCTTTGGTGGCCTTGTGATTTCCCTTTGGAAGACTGTCTTTCATTGTCTCCCTCAAACTCATTAAATCCTGTCTTGCTAATTGCTTTCAATAGATGATAAGGTTTTTTGAGGTTTTAGATTTCTAAATAATATTTCTATTAAGTAAGTGTAATGGGTTTTGGAAACTGAAAACCCTATATGACATAAAGAAATGGTGTCATCCAGTAAAAACAAACTCATGATTAGCAAAAGGAGAAAGGTGGGGTGAGGGATAAATTAGGAGGTTGTGATTAACAGATACACACGACTATATATAAAATTGATCAACAATAAGGATCTACTGTATAGCACAGAGAACTGTACTCAATATTTTGTAATAAACTATAATGGAAAAGAATCTGAAAAAGAATATATACATATATATTTATAGAGTATATATATATATATATATATATATATATATACTTACGTATGTGCGTATAACTGAATCAGTTTGCTGTACACCTGAAACTAACACATCATAAATCAACTATACTTCAATTTAAAAAATAGATTTTTTAAAAAAGAATAAAGCTACTGTGAAAAAAAAGGAAATGGTGTCATTCCCACTATGTTGGGAATGTATTGTCTAAACAGGGACCCTTTTAAAGGTGAAAGTTTGAGATATCATCTCACACTGGTCAGAATGGCCATCATCAAAAAATCTAGAAACAATAAATGCTGGAGAGGGTGTGGAGAAAAGGGAACACTCTTGCACTGCTGGTGGGAATGTAAATCGATACAGCCACTATGGAGAACAGTATGGAGGTTCCTTAAAAAACTACAAATAGGGGGCTTCCCTGGTGGCGCAGTGGTTGCGCGTCCGCCTGCCGATGCAGGGGAATCGGGTTCGCGCCCCGGTCTGGGAGGATCCCACATGCCGCGGAGCGGCTGGGCCCGTGAGCCATGGCCGCTGAGCCTGCGTGTCCGGAGCCTGTGCTCCGCAGTGGGAGAGG
>NC_041220.1:24577564-24592858 GCF_002837175.3 Physeter macrocephalus | reverse complement strand
AGCACAGGGAGATCAGCTGGGTGCTTTGTGACCACCTAGAGGGGTGGGATAGGGAGGGTGGGAGGGAGGGAGACGAAAGAGGGAAGAGATATGGGAACATATGTATATGTATAGCTGATTCACTTTGTTGTAAAGCAGAAACTAACACACCATTGTAAAACAGTTATACTCCAATAAAGATGTTAAAATAAATAAATAAATAAATAAATAAATTTGGGGAAAAAAAGTGAAAGTTAATCACACCAGGATAATAGCGATAAAACGAGATTATCCCAGCAAACTGGGAAGCATGGCTACTCTAGTAATAATGGGAATATTTCGGGGCTAGAAAGGGCTACTTATGGTCTTAATTATGTCATGTAGGTAGCACATTCTGTACCCCCTCCTTTCAGTTGACTCTGCCTTTATGTCACGTCTGTTTGCACTTGGCTGGTACATAGCATTCCTTCCAACAAACTACAGTACAAGTTTCTGGATAGTGTCTCCAGCGCTTCTAAGCCATCCCGTGTGCAAAAGCATGTTTCTATAAATTATGCGACGAGTGCAATGAGAGTCAGGACACCCGTTACAACTAGCTAGATCTTGTGCAAGATGTTTTTCCTCCTGTTTCTGTTTGTTCACCTGTAAGATAAAGGTTTAAACCAATGGTTTTCAGAATATATTTTTAGCTTTATTTCTTAATCTGAGTGCCATGTATATGTACATGCAGTCATTCTTCAGTATCCCAGGGACATTGTTGTACAGGACACCCCACAGATACCAAAACCTGCAGATGCTCAAGTCCCTTATATAAAACAGCAAACTGTTTGAATATAACCAATGCACATCCTCCTGCATACTGTAATCATCTCTAGATGACTTATAAAACGTACTACAATGTAAATGCTAGGTAAAAATTTTTTTTTTTTTTTTTGCGGTACGCGGGCCTCTCACTGCTGTGGCCTCTCCCATTGCAGAGTACAGGCTCCGGATGCGCAGGCTCAGTGGCCATGGCTCACGGGCCCAGCCGCTCCACGGCATGTGGGATCCTCCCGGACCGGGGCACGAACCCGCGTCCCCTGCATCGGCAGGCAGACTCTCAACCACTGCGCCACCAGGGAAGCCCAATGCTATGTAAATAGTTGCCAGTGTGCAAACTTTCAAGTTGTCAGTGTGCAAAAATTCAAGTTTTGCTTTGGGGAACTTTCTGGAATTTTTTAAATATTTTTGATCCACACTTGGTTGAATCCATGGATGCAGAACCACGGATATGGAGGACCAGCTGTATACAAATTCATGTACACTCTTTGTGAAGAAAGTAGACTCAAATCAAGATAAGTATGTCAAAAGCAAAGAAGTAAGGAAAACTGATAACCTCAAAAAATGTTTTCTGGTAAATGGTATCACACAACACATCTAAGTCTAGTACACATGCGTTTGTCTACCTTATTCTTAAAATTTATAAAGAAAATGCTGCTGCAATGCCATTCCAGTAACATGAGATCCTTAGAGCTAGAAAGTTCTTACCCTTTTCAATTTAAGTTATTTCTTCTGAAAATAGGATACTGTTGGGAGTTCAAAAAGGGATAAGCAGATTGCAACTCAAGAGTTTGAAGCACCTCTTTGGGGTTAGCTAGTCTCCTCAACCATGCAGTCACTTCCCTTCTCTTCTCCATTTTCAATTGCTAAGGGCTCTGGGGGAACTACAGTAGAGAAGTTCTAATCGGCTCTTTTCCTGTGACAACACTCAAAGGTACACAGCAATTGACTTTTTGAGAGGTTATTGGTATGATGCTGAAAGTTCTGAGTTGCAGGATGAGAAAGTGTAAGATTCATTGATTTCAACCCACAGCTAGCATTTACTAAGTTCTGTAAAATACAGCAGGCAGCCCTCTCTGCCTTCGGAGTTGACAGGAGTCTAAATCAGATAGACAAGCGAGATCTAGAAATCTAATAAGACTAAGTGATAAATGCAGAACGAGAAACTGAAAGGAAGCTTAGCGTCCATTACTGACTTCAAAACCAAAATGTAACCCAGAAAAGCCTTCCCTGAAGACTCAGGAAAGCATCTGAAGTTTTCAATAAGAGCTTAGTTTCCAAATAGCATCTTCTTTACCAGAGAAAGAATACATGTACTCACATCACCTCTGCAGATAGAACCTGACTTCCAAACTGCTCAGGCCCACATCTTTGGATGGCTGCACTGGCAAGTGTTGAACACCATGGAGATCTCCACAGGAGTGTCTCTGTGTGTATTGGTAAGAAAATGGAAGAAACGAAGAGCAAGAATTGTTTATTGGCCTCTTTCCTACATCCTTCTTCCTCTTGTTTCTTTAAAAACACTTCAATGAAGGTAGAAGAATATTGTAAATAATGTGTTTCTCCCTTACCACTATACACATACTCCCTTTTGGCCTTAATACATTATATTCTAACTTGGGGTTTGTCTGCCTGTCTCCTTGTAGTAGGTCAAATGCACGGGAGGCCCAAATGGCCTCTCTGAACCCATGTGCCTTGCATGTGACTTTGCAGCTTCCGCCTTAAACAGATGCCATTTATTCCCCATCCATTCCACCCCAACCTTGAATCTGAGCTCTCCTTTGACTCTCTTTTGCCCAATAGAATATGACAGAAGAGACTCTGTGCCATTTCTGAGGCTACGTCTCAAGAGGTCTTGTTCATTCCCATCATACTTGTCTCCTCACCATCATGTAGTCAAGGCCAGGTTAGCCTGCTGGAGGATGAAAGACCACATGAAAGAAATCCAGGCTGTCTCACCAGTCCTAGCCAAGGCCCTCCTAGACCAGCCAGTCCCCTGTCAAACTGCCAGCTAATGACAGATAAATCAGTGAGCTAAGCTGAGATCAGTCAAGCCTGGCTCAAACAAGAAAAAACACCCCTTTGGCCCACGGAGTTATGAATTAAATAAATGTTTATATTGTTGTGTGTTACGAGGTTTTCTGGTGGGTTATAATGTAGCATTATTATGACAATAGATACCTGCTACACCTCCCTCCTAAATGTATTCACACAGACTAGAGCTCAATACACGACAGATGAGTTAATGAATGAATCATTGAGCAAATGAATGAATAAATGAAAATGACACCCTAAACTGGATGATCTGATGTTTAAATGGATTCTGTCTCATTAAGGACAGAAGAATGGTGAATTATCATCTTATGTTTTCCTAACTGGAAAGTCTTCCTCTGCCCCAGCCCCTGTTAGAATGCTTTACACTGATTGAGTATGCAGGCTATTCTGTTGATGCAACTAATGAGCCAGCTGTGTCCACCCCAAGTCTGAGCTGAGGTTCTGTAAGCAGGGGAGCAGCACAGAGAATGAACGGTGCAAGCCTGGAGTGCGCTGGTGCATTACCGCCCCTGATATGGTAATGGGGTTAGTAGAGGTGGTTCACTGATGTTTCTGCCAAGAGTGGGGGCAGACTGAATAAATCAGTGTACTTTGGAATGAGAAAAAGAAAAAAAGGACTAGCATGTGAGTGCACAAACACACACACACACTCACACATAAAACAGCACAGATGTTGCCACACTACACATAAAAAATTCCATAAAAACAAAACTCTGTGATGGATGCAATGGAATCTGCAGCCATGGAGACCAGAAGATACTTGAGAAAACATCCAGTAACAGGGGAGGGCAGATACAGCTGCCTCAGGGGGCAATGTAGAAGATACAGATTTAGAGAAGAGGTCATTCGTGTGAGCTGGAGGGCTGAGGGAAAGTAGGGAAGGGTGACTTGACCCAAACTGTAGAAGCCCAGCTCAAAGTGGCTGAATCTTGAGGTTACCATTAGAAATCCAGATGAAAACCCATTAAGAAGCAAAGGCTTAGAGGTGAGACCACCATGGCCAATTTTCCAAGGAACTAAGTGGCTACAAAAGAAAACTTCCATAAAAGAGGAGGATGCTGGTATACAAGTACCAGGAGTTGAGGCTTTACCCTGAGGGCAAAGCACGAGGTAAACTTAAAATGACCTTAAGCTAGTCACAAATAGGAAATATCTGGTCAGGTTGAACTGGTCATACTGTACCGGACTCAACAAGTACTCAATAAAAAGGGACTCATAAAAATATATTTTCCCCCTGAGATCTTGGATTTATAGTGTGTTTTGTGGGTTTTTAAACTCTCTCTAGGTTAGTGAGAACTTCAAACCAATACTTACAAGGGGTCGCACTTCACATACCATAACTTTTCAGGCCAGCAGAGGGTAGGGGGAAGGAGGCATTTTATTCCTTTTCATCTCGACCCAAAACAACAACGGATGTAATCGTGCAGGAGACTTGGAGCCACAGCTGCTCTGGGGCTCACATTTCCTTGTGTCACAGACTGGTGATTCAAGCTGCATTTCTCACTCCTGCCTCCCTGCTTGAAACCATCTCCAAGAAGCTCTCTGGTCTTGCCCACATTCCTCTTGATTTTCCCATGGGAAGTGGGTGGCCGGCTGACAAGAAGATTCTTCTTGGTTTTACTCCATTCATGTGTTGGAAACAAAGGCTTCCTCTGATGGCGGCCAAACGTTGCCTTAGGGACCCCTTTCCCAGGAGATCCTGTGCTGCTTGAAGAGTTTGCTTTCATGCCCTTCCATTTTAGCCTCCAAAAGAGCTTCTACAGCAGATTTAAGGTATGGTATGTCACTCAGCGAGCCAAACAAAGACAGAATACAACTCACATTGACGCTGATGGTATTTTGTACTTAATGACTCTTGTATTTATACTACACTTCCTAAATTACTCGCATATAAAACTGAATTCAAAAAACCATTTTTCTCAACTGCCACTAATACACTCATCTCATTTTGCTCTGTTGCACAATTAAGCATGAGAGATTTAGCCAGTTTTGCTATGTTAAAATTTTTCCTTGACTCCAGCTTTATGGGCTAATTTTTTTTTTCCCCAGCTGGGAGCAAACTAAATTTTCAAGTATCCCATAACAGTGTGATTTTTAAAATTCATCCTTCCAGTGTTTTTTTGTCTTTTGGACAGAGAAGCAGACTGCAGACCTGAGAATGGTTTCAGAGATTGCAATACAAAGCTGATCTTTGGATATATACATACTAGATCCGTCTTGTGAACAGGGAAGAGCAATTTTGTTCTTTTTGCCTCCAAATGGGGATTGGGTGTACTTCTGATGTCAAGCAGTGCTAAGCCAGGGTTAAAACAAGAGCAGTGCACTTGTGTTATATAAGATTAGGGCCTTGAAAATGCTAATATTTTATCTATTTTTAATTAAGGCCAGGGACATTCTGCAATGTCTTATTCAGGAAGGAAACCCATGTAATAAACTTGCTCTGTAGTCCTTTTATCTGTATGCCTCAGGCATTTTTATTAAGTCATCCAACACCAACAGCATTAACTGGACAAAGAAGATGGCACCTATAAACTAAAGTATCAGTTCTATAAAAGACTTATCCTGACTGCACTTGTTAACACGGTCTTCATTCAAGATCTGGGTTACAGAAAATAAAAGGAAAGAAGAGGAGAGAAGAGAAAAAGAAGAGGAAAGAAAAGGAGAAAAGAAAAAGCAAACATTATTATCTTAAAAAACAAAACTGATATTTTAGAAGTTGGTAGTAGAGAGGGGAATCCAAAAGGTCATTTGTTTGGGATTTCAACTACAGATGTGAGTCCCCCAAAAATGAGGACAAGAGTTGGCATAATGAAAGCATGAGACACAGACTACAGAGGGTGCTTATTCTTGCACATCTCATAAATTAATGCATTCATTTATTCATGTCACAAACATTAACTGAGCAACTACTACATTTTAGGCACCAGCTACAATGTTAAATGCTGAAGCTAGTGAAATAAACAAGAAAAGATTCATACCCTCTAGGACTCACAGTCAAGAGGAGGAGACAGACACACAAAAAAATTATAATAAGATTAAAAATGTTAACAAAAGGAAATCATATTTGATTTTGCTCTAGTTTTCCTTCATTGTTTCATTCAATCACTTATTCATTCATTTAGCATTTATTGAGTCCTTTGTTCTAGGCATGGTTCTTACACATGGGGACACAAAAGTGAATAAGATCCTTAACCTCAAGGCATTCTCTCTTACAGTATGCAAATGCCATTTAACACACCAACAAAGCATAGGATGTGCTAGTAACAGTAGCATAATCACAGAAAATGGGGCAAATAACTCTGCGTATGTGAACTGAGAAAAGCAGTAACAACAATCCTTTATTCTGACTGATAGAAAGCCCTAACCTGCAAAATAAGTATTTTCTGCAGATGAAAAAGATGGGGAACCTTTATAGACATAGCCTTTTTTTTGGAGTATAGTTGATTTACAATGTTGTGTTAGTTTCTGGTGTACAGCAAAGAGACTCAGTTATATATATATGTATATATATGTGTGTGTGTATATATATATATATATATATATATACATTCTTTTTCGTATTCTTTTCCATTATAGGTTATTACAAGATATTGACTATAGTTCCCTATGCTCTACAGTAGGACCTTGTTGTTTATCTATTTTATATATAGTTGTTTGAATCTGCTAATCACAAATTCCTAATTTATCCCTCCTCCATTTTCCCCTTTGGTAACCATAAGTTTGTTTTCTACGTCTGTGAGTCTGTTTCTTTTTTGTAAATAAGTTCATTTGTATCATACTTTAGATTCCACATATAACTGATATCATATATTTGTCTTTCTCTTTCTGACTTACTTCACTTAGTATGATCATCTCTAGGTCCATCCCTGTTACAGCAAATAGCATTATTTCATTCTTTTTTAAGGCTGAGTAATATTCCATTGTATATATACCACATCTTCTTTATCCAGGCATCTGTCAGTGGACATTTAGGTTGCTTTCATGTCTTGTCTATTGTAAATAGTACTGCTATGAACATAGGGGTGCATGTATCTTTTCAAATTAGAATTTTCTCCAGAGATATGCCTAGTGGGATGCTGAATCATATGGAAACACTATTTTTAGTTTTTTAAGGAAACTCCATATTGTTTTCCATAGTAGCTGCACCAATTTACCTTCCCACAGAGTGTAGGAGGGGTCCCTTTTCTCCATACCCTCTCCAGCATTTATTGTTTGTAGATTTTTTGATGATGGCCATTCTGACTGGTGTGAGGTGATACCTCATGGTAGTTTTCATTTGCATTTCCCTAATAATTAGCGATGTTGAGCCTTTTTTCATGTGCCTATTTGCCATTTGTATGTCTTCTTTGGAGAAATGTCTATTTAGGTCTTCTGCCTTTTCTTTTTTTTTTTTTTTTTTTTTTTTTTGCGGTACGCGGACCTCTCACTGTTGTGGCCTCTCCCGTTGCGGAGCACAGGCTCCAGACGCGCAGGCTCAGCGGCCATGGCTCACGGGCCCAGCTGCTCCGCGGCATGTGGGATCTTCCCGGACCGGGGCGCGAACCCGTGTCCCCTGCCTCGGCAGGCGGACTCTCAACCACTGCGCCACCACGGAAGCCCTCTTCTGCCTATTTTTCAATTGAGTTGTTCATTTTTTTTGTTATCAAGTTGTATGTACTGTTCGTATACTTTGGAAATTAAGCCCTTGTCAGTCACATCACTTGCAAATATTTTCTCCCAGTCACACGTAGCCTTTCTTACTTGTGAATGTGCTTATTTTTTTTCTCACATTTTCTTTGTGAGATATTTCAGAATGAAGGTGACAATCTGGCCACAGCACTCTTAATTTCAGGGTTCTAGGATGTCAGCCATTGAACCAGCATAGAATTGACTGTACTTGGGGAATGATTAGATGTCAGGAAAAATGACCCAGAGAGAAGGACTGAAGTGGAGAGTTCTAATTTTAGAAATGGGATGGACAGAGACCATTAACCACGCCTAAACTTTTAAGGAAAAGATACCAGTTACACAAGGAATGCATTTTGTTTCGCTATTTTTCATATTTTGGAATGGGCAATATGATATGGAAAAAGCCATCTTTTGCAACCATCACCTTCATGCTTCTATAGAGAGGAAGTTGATTTGCTAAGAATATTTAGGACTAAGATAGCCCGTCCTCATTGCTGGCATTCCACGAATGTTGAGGACTACCTTGCCGTAGTGCAGATGGGAAATGGGGTGGAGAGATAGCAGGTAGTTTCTTATACAACTTTCCGTTTCGTGTGTAATTTAAAACTGCTTAATTTTCAACATCCCTGTTATGTAATTGTTTTTGTGTGTGTGCCTATAATTCTCTTCCTCAATCTTCCAAGAGAAGTGTAAAACTTTTTCTAATAATCTAACAGTATAAACTGGAAATTCCAGCTAAGTCACAGCAAAATAGTATATAGGAAATGCCAAAGGGAAGTGTCAAACCAAAACGCAGATTTTTAAAAGACATACCAGAGAAAAATTCAGGCTGTTCGAAAACCACACGAGAATATAAAAAGGGTCAAGAGATTGGAGATGATGATATGATTTACGAAGAGATATGCGTGTGTGTGCGTGCATGCTTCGGATGCTAGGCTGTGAATTTCACCTTCTCCAAGGGGACAGTGTGGGATGCTACCCTTTGCCTAAAGGGGTTCACTGGGATAACTTAGGGAGATCAAGCTTTGTTCCCTAGAATCTGACAGCTTTAATGAAAGGCAAGAGGGGTAGTTGGTGAGCTGTCTGGGCAACGAAGTAAATTTTTGGTGGAGGAGATGCAGACCTCAGGGAGAGAGCTAGCCGAGAGCCATTTTTAGCCCTGACCAAGAGGACTTTCGGTAAGGGGCAATGAACTTCTAACAGGAAGAGACAGTAGAAAGTGGTTCCCTAAACTCAGGGCTGAGTAGACAAGCTCAAGAGGCATGCCTGCACTGTAGGCGTTGTGCCAGATGAGCCCAGCAGGTGGCACCCCTGCGGAACCACCAAAGCAGCCTAGAGAGAAAAATCGGCTCCAGACATCTGCCCATCTTACAAGGAATCAGGGCTAGTATGAAATTCTCTGCCCCCTTTCCCCTTCCTCACACTGAACTCCATTCCCATAACCCACAGCATCAGTAATAACAGCTTGAAAACGGCAGATAAGTGGGCAGAAAGTGTAGCAAAAACACTGGCCCCTCTCTGACCTCTGAAAGCAGCTGGTCTGCCCCAGGTACGGGATAGAGATTGGATGTTAAACCAAATGCAGAGTCTTAGTTATAGTCTGGGAACAAATACTCCAGTTTACATACTGAGAGTATATTTGAAGTTGAAAGTCCCAAATTCAAGGGCTCAAATTTTTGGTCTTTCTCTAATCCCTTTCATTTCTGCTTTCAAATCCCCAATTCTTTCCTGAGTTCATCTCTTTCTAGTAAGACTTTGCTGAAAGCACACGGTGATGCCCATCATTCTGACGTTTTCCAAACCCTTCCCCCAAGGTATAAGCTAGTAGAAACATGGTCTACCTTGCAAGTCTCCAGAGGACAGTTTTGCTAAATGTTTGGCTATAGCATGACAATGGAAGTTTATTTTTTGATCACTTGAGATATCTGTTCTTGATTGGCAGGTGGCTCTGCTCCAAGTACCAAACAAAGAGATCCAGTCTCTTTCCACTTTCTGGCTCCACCATCATCAACATGTGGCTTCCTGAGCCACAAAGTTCATTTCTGCATGAGTCTGCTAGAAGGGGAAAGAACACAAAGCTTCTTACATTGGGGATTTTTATGAGCCAGTCCCTAAAGTGTCACAAATCCCTTCCTCTTACATTCCTTTGGCCAGAACCCATTCATCTGACCTCTCTGCAAGAGAGGCTGGGACATGAGATCTATCTTTGCGCAAAAAGAAAAGTGGTTCACAGGCTGGGTGAACAACAAACTTGTTACTGCCTCCAGAGCTTTTCCTTTTCTTTTTTTTTTTTTTGAATTTTTGAATTTTATTTTATTTATTTTTTTATACAGCAGGTTCGTATTAGTTATCCATTTTATACATATTAGTGTATATACATCAATCCCAAGCTCCCAATTCATCACACCACCACCCCCCCACCGAGCATTTTATTTTCTAAGAGTGAGCCAATTAGCAATGTGGACTTCTGAGAATTTATCCAGAAGAAAGGAGGGAAAACCAACCATAGAAAAAATTGTAAAGGGACAACGGAAGACAAAAATATTATTTTGATTACATCTCTGACTTGCGCTTGTTGGAAGCATAATTTTCAGCTGTCAAAGGCACAGCTGGGAATATATCAGTTCTGTTTTTACTTTGGAAGCCTACCTCTTGAAGGCCTCTGGGCTAATTTTTTTTCTGGACGTACTGTTCTCATGCTGGGACTTCCTTTCACCGTCACCTAGCTGGGCCCTTCATCTCACTTCTGTTTTGTAGCCCTTTTACTCAGATCCATGGGCTTCCTCCTTTTCTGTTTGACCCCTCTTTTTATTTCTTTCTAATTTATTGAGATATAATTGACACACCGCACTGTACAAGTTTAAGATGTACAGCATAATGATTTGACTTCCACACATCAAGAAACGATGACCAGACTAGGTTTAGTGAACATTCATCATCTCGTATAGATAGAAAGTAAAAGAAATAGAAAAAATTTTTTTTCCTTGTGATGAGAACACTTAGGATTAACAACTTTCATATATAACATACCGCTGATTCCTCTTTCTAGGGGAGCACGCTCTCTGAGTAGTGTCCTGAGAGACAGTACACATTTTTTGAGATGCCACACACCTAAAAATATTATTCTACATTCACAGCTGATGGATACTTTGGCAGAGTATGGAATTCTAGGTTGGTTGCAATTCATTTCCCCTGAGGATTTTGAAGGGACTGCCCCATAGTCTGATGACTGTCTTTCAAGTATGACCTGTAAGTTCTCTCTGGCTGCTTTTAGGTTCCTCTTTGGATGCTTAAGGTTCTGAAATGTCATGATGTTATGTGTTGATGTTCATTTTTTTACCATTCATTTCTGAAGACTCATAGGACTCTTTCGACCTAGAAATTCATAGCTTTAAATACTTAGAAATCTTCTCATATTTTTTCTTTAAGGTTTTTCCTCCCTTTCTTTGCTTTTTTTGTTCTTTCTCAAAGGCCTCATAGTTGAATGTTTTGTCTTTGATTGTTCCGCTAATTACAAAATTTTTTTTTCCTAGTTGCTTTATCTTTCACTTGTTCTAATTTTTTGGAAGAGTCCTCACTTTATCTTTTATACTTCTATTAAACTTTTAACTTCTTCTAAAAATATTTTTACTTCTTATGACTTTCTTATTCTCTGAAATTTTTATAACTTCCTGTTATTGCTTCAAAGATAAAGTATATTCCTTGAGTCCCTAAGAATATTAATGATTCTTTATCTTATTTTTTCCATCTGCTTCTACGTTGACTTTATTTCTTCTGAGTTCCTTTCATCTTGTTCTCATCTCTAACTTTCATATGAGATACTTTCTTCATCTATCTAGTGGTCCTTGGTTATCTAGTCACACTGATAACTCTGTCTGAGTGGCAGACCATCCCAACTGGTAGGCTTCATTGCTTTCCTGAACCAGAAATGTTCAAAAAACGTAGATTTTTTTTCTCTTCAGCCAATCAAGCTCTTCAGAAAGAAATCTGCCAATATATTACCTATTGGATCTAAACCACCACTGCCCACGTTCTGCATGTTGAGGTGGGGAGAAGGCCAAAGGGTTTATCATTACATAATATTTAGATGTTCACTTAAGTCCTCTTTTATTGATGTACCATCACATCTTTTATTCTACTGTTTCTGATGTCCCCAAATCCAAACTTTCTAGGTTCAGTTTTTCCAGGAGGCAAACCTCTTCTCTTTTACAGGGGCTGAGGGAAGGAGTAGATGATAGGCTCACCTGCATTGTGGGCAGTGTCACAAGGAATGAAATGCTGTTTATACAAAACTTTCATCAAGCCTTTTAGCTTTATCTCCACTCCTACTTTTCCTTCAGTGGTCCTTGGTGCCTTCTGGAGCTCTGGGACCTGCTTCTTGTTGCCCCCTATCTGTAGGCAGTTACCTTTTAGCTCCTTCCACTCTGCTCTTCCATCTACCAATATTTTGGTGACTTTTTAAAAATCTCGTGTTCTTCTTGTTTTTTGGATCAAGCACCTTTTTACTGTTTTAATATTGTTTTCGTTGGGATTTGGTAGAAAGGGAAGGTAAAGTGTGTGTGTTTAATGCACAACATTTAACTGCAAGTCTAATAACATTTTCAGATACCTTTTTCCCTTCCCAAACACATCACTGTATCCCAGCATGTTTAAATTTCTAAGAGATGTGTGTACACATGTATAATAAAGCAGAGTCATTTCTATATTTTATATCCTTTAAAAAGACGAGTCATACCATGAGAGGGGTGGGATAGGGAGGGTGGGAGGGAGGGAGACACAAGAGGGAAGAGATATGGGAACATATGTATATGTATAACTGATTCACTTTGTTGTAAAGGAGAAACTAACACACTATTGTAAAACAGTTATACTCCAATAAAGATGTTAAAAAAAAAAAAGATAAAAAATAAAAAAATAAATAAAAAAAAAAGACGAGTCATAGAATAAAGAAATCTGTAGATCTTTTTTTTGTTATTTTAGCTTCAATGGCTATCCTCTAATAAAAACATAGGTTGTACTACAAAACCAAAGATTATTAAAATTGTATTATGCAACAGAATTGCCTGCAAGCTAAGTAGAAAAGGCCATCTCCCCAGTATAGATAATTTTTCTTGGCTTGTAAATATTATGAAGCAGTAATGATGTATCTGCATGCCATCACCTGTATTTTTCTTTCATTAACTTTGTTAAATTCTGTTTTCAAAGAGCCATGTTTGTCCTTAAACTTTAAGGACAAATTCAACTCCTTAAGAAGCCAGCTTCAGGCGATGTCTTTCCCAGTGGCCTGCTGTATTGATTCTGATGAGACATGAAACAGAGACATCTAAAGGAATTTTTAGGAACTGAAACATGGATATATACTTATCCTTTCTGATTGAGTCCCTTGGAAATACAGTGTTTAGTTTATTATGAAGCTAGGAAACATCACTTTGTAAAGTTAAATCCAAAGCCAAGACAACATGCCTTTTGAGCAAGTCAAGAGATGGTTAAATTCATCAACAGTTTGGAATGAAGAGTCACTGTTACAAAAAATATCAAAATTCACTTTTTTGTCCTAAAATTATTGGAAGGAAATTGACTTAAATTAAGCTAATTTCTAGTCATATTACATTTTGCTTTTATTGTATTTGTCTATAGTGCTACGTATGATATAGATGCCTAAGAAATAAAAGTCAATAGGTAAATTATTGAGTCAGCGTTAATTTATTGAATTATATTCTGAAGAAATATAAATTCATTTATTTTTCAGATTGATTCTTCTTTGAGGAATAATTCCCAGTTCTCAACCTTTGTCTTAATTGGGGGGTGGGGAGCTTACAGAAGGTATGACAGAATTGTTTGTTCGAATTTAAAATGAGACACAATAATGGCATTTCTCCCATGAACTTTATTTTCCCAAATGGACGAGGAATAATAATAAAATTAATATCTTATTTTTAAAGCCATTTAGATAATGTCTTCTTGTTTGACAGGCTCTGAATTGTTAAAAGCCTTTCTCTAAGCCATTTAATTGCCATAAAATAGCCCTATCTGAGTTACTTTTTTCCTGGAAAGCCAGTGCCTAGTTCCAAGGCCACAGGAATATCAGCTTCTTTAATGTGAAGTTTAAAAATGAATATAAGCAACAATTACAATCCATATAACAGATTTTTTTAAAGCATAAGTGCTTCCTCTATTTCTGTGAATATATTTTTTCCTTATTCCCTTTAAGTCAATAAGTAGATTCTCTCTTAAGAAAGAGAAAAAGAAATAAGGGAATAACAAAAACGGGAGGAAGAATGTCCAAGCTCTCTGTGTTGCCCACAATTTTGAGTGATAAAGTCTTAATTATTAGAACCCAAGTCAGAGGTCAGAGGTGCTTTGAAAACCAACCAGAGTTTTACCATTCTTTTAAATTAGACTAAGTTTAATTAACTCATGAAGCCATGATATAAATCCAACTGTCACCTGGAAAAAGTAAAGGGAACAAACCCCAAATGACTGCCAACATCTAACTCAGAGCACCTTTGTTGGCCTCTACATTTTCAAGCACCTAACTTTTCAGTTGATTTTAAGAATAAAAATCTATTTGTCTTTATATTTTGAAGACCACTGCTGGAAATTTTTTAATGTTTCAAAATAAAGTTAGGAGGAAAAATACCGGATAGAAACCTGGCTATGCCACATGATCAAAATGTTGCTTTAAAAAATCAAAATATAGAGAGAAAGAGAGAGAATCAATCAACTTAGCTAACTTACGCAGTAATAACAAAGGAACCCATAGTCTTAGGAGCTTACAACAACAAAAGTTTAATTCTTGATCATGTTACATATCCTCACAGCTCATGATCCAATCTATTACAGGTCTTTTTGTCCTGGAACATAAACTGATGAAGAAACTATTTTCTGAGATGGGGTGGAGAGGGGAGGAAGAACCATGAATAGCTTCCCGTTTCTACTCATATTTCCTTGTCCAAAGCAAGTAACATGACCAAGCCTGATGCAGAAGGAATGGGGAGGCATAGTTCTCTCCCAAAGAGGCAATGAATATTTAAGGACAATAATACAATCAATCACAGTTCTCCCTTTTGGTCCCAAATGTGTATTTCCTTCCTTCTACATGCAAAACACATTCATCTCCTCTCTCAAGAGACACAAACCAATATGACATCAAGGTCAAAGTCTAAATCTCGTGGATATCTCCACATGTGTACAGATGTGGGTCTTCTTGATCTAGAAGCCTAGGAACTAAATTATATGTTACCTCACCCACACATAGTCAATGTACAGTGGGTGGAATTCAGACAGAATAATGGCCATAAATGGTCCCATGGGAAAAAGAGAATAATAGGAAGAAGGCAGCAGACACTGGTTCATAGCAACTTTGAAATCCTTCTAGGTGTATGTTGTGAGGGCTCCATACTCTGGAGCTGGTGACTTCTCCTTGGTTGGGTGTCAGTCTAAGCCCTAAGAACAGTGCCTAAGTCCATTGTCCATTGTGTTCCATGGCTCTTGCCTTTACTCTGGGTTGTCCTTCCTTTTCTATTATCTTCTTGATCACACCTGAAGAGACCATTGGGAAAATGCCCTCCTTAGGGTAAGAGCAGATTTCTCAGTGTGCTTCCACCTTGTAAAAGATGAGGGACTCAACAATCATTTCACATCTTGACCAGTTAGAGTTTTGTTTATTGGTCTGCTTGTTTTGTTGTTGTTGTTTGTTTTTTAACATCTTTATTGGAGTATAATTGCTTTACAATGGTGTGTTAGTTTCTGCTGTATAACAAAGTGAATCAG
>NC_041220.1:24564124-24577387 GCF_002837175.3 Physeter macrocephalus | reverse complement strand
TTCACTCTGTATGACAGACTCTAGGTCCATCCACCTCACTACAAATAACTCAATTTCGTTTCTTTTTATGGCTGAGTATTTTTTGTTTTTTAGTCCAGATTTCCAACTCTTTGGAGCCAGAATAGTTGTCTTATCTATTTGTGATCTTGGAGAGTGCAGGGGAGAAGGGCAGAATAATCCAACTTCCTACTAATTATCTTGTCAATTTATCTCAAACATCAAAAGATAATGTATTCTTTGGATGCACACACACACACACACACACAATATTATGAGAAGGAAATGTTAACAGTTGTTACCATTAGATGGTATCATTCATCTTTACTTCTTTATTGTCCTATATTTTTAAATTTTCTACAATGAACATGTATTACTATTCAGAAAAATGTTATTTTATTAGACAAAAATGAATCCTTTAAGTAGCTACCCCACATAGAGGATTAAATCATTCAAGAACAGTTTTCACCCAAGAAGAGCAAAGTTTCTGGATCTGAAAGACAGTAGGTTATGATTGTTTTATATGAACACATTCAGAGCCAATTCAAGACTCATTCATTTTTTCAGGTTTCTTTTTCCCCTGCTCAGGTCATAATTTTAAAAGAATTGGTGTGATTATATACAGTATGGAAGATTTAGAAGATTACATATAGGTGTAGGAAATCCGTAACATCTAAGCTTCACCTTATCACCTTTAGTGTAAATCTAAACTGAGATAACTGTGCTATTAGTTGAACCTGAAAATCAGGAAGTGTTGACACTTTGATAAGTAAAATAATTGCCATCAAATGTGCAAACTCCGAAGTTGGCTACATGGTTAGGGAGCCTCTTCTGCCCATGCAGAAGGACATTTTTCCTCCTTTCAAGGTGTCCTTATCCTTTACAAGGTAAGTACCCCACACCACTTTTCTACGAATATAAAGTACCTAATATGATTCACAAACAACTTGTTGAGAGTTTACTGTTACCATCCTATACCTAATCCTACTAGCCTTGGAAAATAAGAAATTTAAAGAAATTGCCTCTCATTTTGGAATGGCAAATAGCAACACTTTTGAGTAGGAAAGAAATTGTAGAAAGCGTTCTTCCCATTATCCTTAAAAATATACCTTAGAGAGGATTGCCATATCTTCCCTTCTTTAAGAGAGACCTCAAATACCTGATTCAACTTTCAGATTCAATGCCCTGCTTTATCATAGCCCCCATAAAGCAGTTTACACCACTATATAGGAGCCAAGGGCTCAAGCTTATAATATTTTGCTTCTCATACTATGGAAATAACTCCTTGAATTTCTCCTCCAGAATCTCTGCCCAGATGGTTTGGTAGACAATTAAAGTGTTGATATCCTATTGCCACATTCTATATTATTCTCTGTATTTCTAAGTTACCTTACACTTTCATAAAATATAATTACATATTTCTTAAGGCCCTCTTTAATTCAGATCAAGTTTATCCAAAATTGTCTTTAATGGATTAGACAAATTTAGTGTTTACAAAATTATGATTTTAAAATATTACTTAGAAACACATTACATATGAAGATTAATAGTCATTATAAAAAATTTAGCTGTTAATTAAAACAAAACCTCTTCTGTGTAACATTTACCTAGGGAACCTAGTTCTATATAAACTTGAAGGCCATAAAACTTCATTTCTTTTAAAATGTTTTGTAACTCAGAATGTCTATTTTAATCTGACTCTTTTCCCAATAATTATTTTTTTAATCAATGAGATTTTACAGCCTTTGTTCAGTGCATATTTATATATGATTTCCTATTTACATTAAGAACTCTTGAAGGATGTGTTTAAGTCTATTTAACTTATTCTTTATATTGACTAATTGAATTGTAGCTTAATATATGTTCTGGATAACAATTAGAGTGAGTATAAGAGATTAAAATGACTAAGTTACCCACATAGATATGTAATAAATCCTCAATCTGATGAATATTTGTTTTCTTTTTAAAATAAATTTATTTATTTATTTTTGGCTGTGTTGGGTCTTTTTGCTGTGTGCTGGCTTTCTGTAGTTGTGGGGAGCGGGGGCTACTCTTCGTTGTGGTGCGCAGGCTTTTCACTGCGATGGCTTCTCTTGTTGCCTAGGCACACGGGCTTCAGTAGCTGTGGCACGTGGGCTCAGTAGCTGTGGCTCGCATGCTCTAGAGCGCAGGCTCAGTAGTTGTGGTGCATGGGCTTAGCTGCTCCGCGGCATGTGGGATCTTCCCGGACCAGGGCTTGAACCCGAGTCCCCTGCGTTGGCAGGCGGTTTCTTAACCACTGCACCACCAGGGAAGTCCAATATTTGTCTTCTTAATGTCTCTCACATCCATTCCTTAGCATTTCCTCTTTCATGCCCCTGATTAAGGCTCCCATCAGTTCTGCAGACTTCGTACTAGATCCCCTTGTATAAACCTTGCTGCACACCACTCTAGGTTCAACTTAAATCTATACTGTATAATTGTCCTTCCACTAATTATTCCACTTTGTCATAATCTTCAGTGGCCCCTCTAACCTACAGGATAAACTCAGGCTCCTGAGCCTGGCAACTGTGGTCTTCAATTATTGATGCCCCAATCTACCTATGTAACTTTATCCTCATACTCACAGCTAAGACGTCCCTAAGTACTTTTTTTCTGGCTGAGTCTGTATATTCCACTATCCCCCAAACAAATCACCAATGTGACTCAGCTGGTTCCTGGGTTACAATACTTTATGGATCAAATAGATCAAGAGCACTGCCTACAAAATGACCGGATATCAGCTCTTCTTCCTGCTTGGGTCTTTATGAATGTCTCCGATTTTTTTTTTGGTTCAAAGAGGAGGAAGAAATGTAGAATTGCCTCACCTGTAGCTTCACTGCTATCTGCATCTCTGTCATCCCCGTGTGCTTAGATGTTGCATTCATTATCTTTCTAGATTGTACTCCACAATCACTCACCTCTTCCATGGTGAAACTTTCCAAACCACAATACCATGTTGCTGGTCAAGCCCATGGCCAACTTTCTGGGCCAGCTCCCCACACCTGGGACTGAGCTGCTCTTGACCACCAATAATGCTGTGGTATCAGGTCTCCCCTACAGCTCCCTGGAGCTTAATATCCCCTGCATTTGTGTCTCTAATAAGGAGAAAAACCCCTAACTTTCCATGTGCTCCACCCTTTTTTTGGCAAGCGAAGAGGAAGGAACTCCCAGCAGAATTATTTGATGATACATTTTGTTTAGTTTTACATTACTATCCAGAGAACATAGATGCTCCAGGGGTCTGTGTCAGGATAGGCTCAAGCACAAACTCATGTTACACCCTGAATAACTGTGCCAGGCTCCTTTCTTACGATGAACATTTTTTCTCTCATAAACCATATAGTTCCTCCCTGCTGTCCAGCTGGCTTCCTCTTGGGTTCACCAGTCCATACAACACTTCCGTCATTAATTCAATAAATTGTTAAATCATGCATTTCTAATCTAAAATGGTATGACAATATGCAAAAAGAAAAAAACAAACACATTCCTCAATCTTATAATATAATAAATTAGAACACCCAACACAGTTCTGTAGATGTTTTCTTTGTTTGCTTTCTTTTAATGTTCTTCAGTGTTATAGATGCAAGGAACAGAAATTCACCCAAACATCAATAAACCAGAACCCAAGAAAAAATAGGATAAGATGGTCTGGGACTCAAGGTGGCCCTAAGGGCTTCAGCAACGGCTCCTCACATGAATATTCATTAATACTCAGCCCCATGAATATGACTCTGTGCTTCTCCAGGTGGTTCCTTTACCCTGTACCACGACCCACTGATTCTAACCCAGTGCTTGTCAAACTCTCTGTGGTTAGGAAACGCCTCCCACCCATGACTCCCCAATCTGTCATGGACCAATACTTTGATAAAACACAAAATTGTACATTTGGATGTAGCACTAACGTTAACTTGCTTTACATTCTAAAACTTACCTCTCTTTCTCTTTGCTTAACCCAGAGTGGTAAATAACAGCACACAGACTAGTATCCATGCTCATACCACACTTTCAACAGCATGTACCTGCTTTCTCTTAGTTCCTGATCCACTCATATCATTGGGTTGCAAGAGACCCATCACAATCTCCCCACCTTTTCTTACATTCCAACCTTCAAATTCTGCTCCACCCCTACCTGTAAACTGCCCTCCCCCAACCCTTAGGTGATGTTCTAGAGAAAGGAAATTTTATCGGCTTGTGTCATCTTTCCTGCTGTGCCTATGGCTACTCTGGGTTCCCTCGCCAACCCTTATCCTATAACCTCTGAGTGGTTAAGTGGTATCACATGGTATGACACATGGATGATTAAGGAGCACCCCTTCCCAGACCACAGATGTGGTGTGGGTAATTCTGATTGCCACATCAGTTTCAGAGTTTTCAAAATTAGTTCAGTTTTTTTATAAGAAGACAATAAACAGTGATATAAAAGATCTGCATTACCAGATTGAGTCCTAGTTAAGTAATAAATGGGATTTTCTCTCATTCGAAAGAGTCAACAGTTAGGTGCCTTCCCTGGGCAAATCGAAGGTGCTGGGATGCTGTAGCTAGTGACTGACTGAGCAATTTCACATGCAATTCCTAGCGCTCACCTTAATTGGATGTGCCATTAATCTCTGTTCACTAATACGACCTGAATTCAGGAATGAGTAAACACACTCTTCCCGGTGGGCACAATCATTTTTAATCTACTTTCTCTGTGGTAGGTCATGGTTCCAGAGAGACTGCTTGAGAATTAAGTTTCTCTTAAAAGAAAAATAAACAAAACTGGCCTCAAGACTTTTCCTTCTGATCTGTAGAGTCACAGGAAGGAAAGAGAAAGGGTAGCAAGAGAACTCCGAAAAAGCAATGGATAATGCCAACTATGGGCAAAACACAGACACCCAGAATTTAGATACTCACTCATAGTCAACTACTAGCTTCAGAATGTAAAAGACATGAGGCCCCACTGGACACAGTGCAGAAGACTTCAAGGAGATGCTAGTCAGTGGTTCGTAAGCAAGTGCTCATGGAAATCACCTGGTGAGCTTCTGAGGTGCCCCCCACCCCAGACCAATCAAGTTAGAATTTCTAGGAATGTGTAGGGAGAAAGTACATGCCAGTTTCCCTGGGGAAAGTCTCATTTGATACCTTTTATAGAACAATTGATGCCTGTTAATTATTTTTAGCTTCCCCTTTTATGCTTTAAGTAACCTACTTTGGAGGGATGACAAAAGGCACAATGTATTAGAATTCAGCAGAACAGTCCATGCTGACCTTAGTAACTTAGATGAAGATGGTGCTTGGCCTATTCTTCATGATGAATGTTGAGTGGCAAAAAAACATCTAACATCACAGAAAGGACTATTGTGAAGAAAATGCAAACCTTAAATTGAGACAGATTAACAGGAGAAAATCAAACAAAAGTTTAGTGACATGCATACATGGGAGAAACCCAAGAAAACTGAGTAACTTACCAAAATGGCCAAACTCCTCACCTTAAATACCATCTCCAGCTAAAGACAAAAGAGGATATTGGGGATAGTGGTTTGGGACTTCAAAGGGGAGGAAGGCAAATGTTTGGTAAGTAAACATTTGCTGGATCCTGTAGAGACAATTGGAGGCAGAGCGGACTCTGATTGCTAGGCCCTGCTGAGTTTTCCACACCACACCTAGCACATATTTTTTGCAGATGTGACGGTTCTATGTCAGAACAGGCCCTCTATGTCAATTATTTTAGGCAGTCAAGAGGAAGCTCAAAGTTTCTTCCTAAGTCTTTTAGTCCTTGATTGTTTTCAGCTCAAAATAATCGTCATGCCAAAGAGACATTTTGGGGTGATGAATTTTGTTCCCCTACAAAGATGTCAGTCAGGACCTAGTCCATTATTCAGGCTTCTTCAATTAGGTAAACACTTCCAATAACAGGCATTGGAGAATCTTAATTTTTTCCTCTCAGGAGACTCCTAGGTCAATGCCAACATGCCTGTTTCTTACCCTGTTACCTTCTCTGCATACCAAGGAGGTCTTGAGAAGTGTGAGTGGCCTTTGACAAGCCACCAAAAATATTCCTGTGAAACTCTGTGCCCAGGATGCTGGGTGTAGCCTCCCTTTTCTTTACATTTGATTATCCAAAGGGGGCCAATCAAACATCACTGTGCAAATATCTGGAGAGAAACTCTGGCAACCTTTCAATGGTAGCTTCCTCCACTAAAGTTTGGACTAAAAAAGGGCTGCCAGATAAACACAATTAAACTTGAAAAGCAGATAAACAACTTTTTTTTTTTTTTAGTATATGTATGTCCCATGCAATATTTGGGACACACTCATACTAAAGACAGGATTCATTGTTTCTCTGAAATTCACATTGAATCAGATATCCTGTATTTTTGCTTGCTAAATCTGGCAATCATAAACTAGCTGATATCTCTAGCACCACATACATTTCTCGGCCCCATCTATTCATTCTAGCTCAAGTCACACCCCAAAGGAGGAATAGAACTGGAATCTGAACACACTCAAGGTCAGAAAACAAAGATGTTTTACTCTGACTTCTGGATTAGTGGATGAAAACTTTTGTTATGAATAATATGATGTTGGGCTGTACCCTGCAGGCCTACAAGGCTTGTCTGTACTTGCCCAGCTTCCAGACCAAAGAAAGAGCCTGGAGTTAGCGACAGAGACATCACCGGTTTAATGGATGGGGGAGCTTACTCATCTGAAGCAAGGTCCTGGAGTGACATCTCACCGTGTGCGGCGGACATGGCAGCAAATTCCCTCCCAGGGGGAGGGGAAGTTTACCAGTTACAGGGGGAATTGACATCAGTTACCAGGGAAACCAGCAGAGGACCATGCCCCTCACCACCCCTCTGATAAGCTCTCATGGTGGAGATGTTCTGATCTAAAGTTAGAACAGTCACTAGCTGGGGCCGGGGAAAGTATTTAGGAAGATCAGTCATGTGAATAGGGTGTAGGTAAAGCAGGCGCTTGTCGAGCAGGGGATGTACAGAGAGCAAGAGAACAGCCATCTTGGGTGGCCTGACCATACATATGAAGAGGACGACGTAGGGGTAAGAAGTGGGTATCACTTAGAGAGTTTTGCCTGGGCAAGTCAGCACTCCCCAAATTCATGCTATTTCCAACTCCTACCCTTGGCTTCCCCACATCAAGTTCCCATTGAAATCTTCCCCTCTGTGGGATATCCTCCGCTAAAGAATTGCTTTATACAGGAGCCTATTACCAACCTCTATATAGGCAACAGCAACAGCAAAAAAAAATCAGGCTCAATGAACTTGGTCTTATACTTCATAAACCTCAATTACAAATTTTTTAAGAATGGCTTTTTTAAGAGATGTAAAACCTTCTGAAGGAACATCTGAGATAAATCATTAATAGTTATGATATTTGACAATTTAAGTTAAACAGTGCAGCTTTATGTTATTCTCTGTTCTTGTATGAAGGCACACGTGTGCACACCCACATAAACACGTAATTGCTGTTACCGATCTTGGTAGCCCTGAAACCAGATCTTCAGGTGTCACTTTAATGGAGAATCTCACCAAGCCTTGCTCGGTGAGTATCTTTATAAAGTGGCAAAATCAGGACTTAAATTCATTTAGAGCATGTGCACCAATAGCATATGAAGAGCATAGACTTACTGCCTGCTGTTACTCAGGATTATCCTGGATCACATCCCAGACCCCAGCCTTCTCCTTGAGGGATGCTCTGGTTCTCACAGCACAACATCTCCAATCTCTGATCCATTTCACAAACTCATCACATTCAGGTGTTCTTAGGTACCTGTTGAATATCAGGTAACGTATTCAGGCTTGTATTCCTGGAATTTGTTATAACCCAAATCTTTCTAATTAGAGATACAGTACTTGTTAATAAGCATTTCTACATTACATTTATCATTATTTAAAAAGTAATAAACTATTTTATAATCTTAGTGGAGAGGAGCTCATACACTGAGCAGAAAATTGCTCACCTTTATGAATGTACCAATTCTTCTATGGCATGAGAAGCCTCTCTCTCCCTCTCCCTATATACATGTATGTATATATACACATATATGTATATATATATATTTCTATTATTATATATGTATAATATAACATTCTATTCTATAATAGAATAATATTCTATTATTATAATATGAATATGTATATTATACATATTGTATATGTATATATATATTTCTATTATTAAATAACATGGAAGTAGCACTTATCACCTGTGCTAAGCCTTTCAGTTCACCACAGAATTTTTGTCGAAAATCTGGGCAAAAATAGGTGTGCAGAATCTCCCAGGATTAGAGGGGCTGAGGACAGAGAACCAATGGCTGGTGATCCATACTGTCTTCTCCTCGTTGCACAGGTTTGCTGTGCTGCAAGTGCCTCCCTTCCTACAGCACATACTCCTTCTATAACCTTGACATTCTCATTTCCAGGCGGAAGGAGTTGGGCATGTAAACATCATGATTTTCATCAGCTGAGCATCGACTGCACGTTCCCAAAGCATCCAAACAATTTCCGGTAATTTCCTGTTCCCGTAAATGTTTCTTAACTGTGACCCGAAAGACAACTATCCTCCTTTCATCCTCATTAAGCTCTTTCTGATCAAAGAACCTACTCAATTTCCATGAAATCAATATCCCAGGCAGAGACTCTAGAGTACCAGAGTCTGAGCGCTAGATAAGGGCAAGAACGTGTCTGTTTTGCTGTCACTGTTTCATTAGCATCTAGAATATGTGCTCCAGGCATACTCCAGAGAAAAAGAAGAAATATACGTTTGGACCCTACGCGCATACAGTCAAGTAAAACCAATGACCTCATTTGTTCAAACAACTGTTACTATACTCTTCATAATCTTCAGTAATTCAGCGGTCTAGGAAGGCATTCTGATATCAATAATTCTGCAAAGTTTATGGTAAGAGTTTGCTTTTTTCTTCAATCTCTCATTCTCCCTCCTTTACTTTCTATATTCTGTTATATATTTAATATTTATTGGGCTTTTACTATGTGTAAGAAAATCTGTACTAGGTGCTGTAGATGCCTAACGTTATTAAATTTCCTGAACAATCCAGTAAACGTTCTTTGCTGTTTTTGAGCAAACATATTTAACTACCCCTAAGAAGTAAGTCAAAAATATTTACGCAGTTTTAAACTTTTCAGCTGCCAAGTGCAAAATATTTCTAAGCTATGAAATTCTTTTTCTACAGTAGAAGATAATTTTTCCCAATTATAAGAAATTTAAGATATTTTAGGGGAGACACTGTAAAGATATACTTTATATCAAGGAAAGCTATGTTTTCCATTTTGGTTGATGTTCTATCTTTAGGCCATATTCTTGGGCAGAATAAAGAAGTGATATGATAATAAGATTCTAGGACATATTCCCCAAAGAGTCTTACATAGAAGTTCATCTGGTCCTAACTACAACCCTATCAAGTAGGTAGGTGGTATTAATAGATCATTGGGGGTATAGAAACCATGATACAGACATTTTAAATAGTTTCCTCACCATCAACAGACAAGTAATGACACAGCTTCTTTGGAAGGCAGCCCAGTACAATGGAATAAGAATGGATTTGAGGGGACTTCCCCTGTGGCACAGTGGTTAAGAGTTCACCTGCCAATGCAGGGGACACAGGTTCTAGCCCTGGTCCAGGAAGATTCCACATGCCGCAGAGCAACTAAGCCCGTGTGCCACAACTACTGAGGCTGCGCCGTAGAGCCTGCAAGCCACAATTACTGAGCCCACATGCCGCAACTACTGAAGCCCGTGAGTCTAGAGCCCGTGCTCTGCAACAAAGAGAAGCCACCGCAATGAGAAGCCCATGCACAGCAATGAAGAGCAGGCCCCGCTCGCTGCAGCTAGAGAAAGCCTGCACATAGCAACGAAGACCCAACACAGCCAAAAATTAATTAATTATTTTAAAAAAGAATGGATTTGAGAGTGATAACACCTGGGTTTAAAACTGTATGATTTGGGAAAATTACTTAATGTCTCTGCACATAAGCTGTTTTCCTCCATCAAAAGAAAATGTTAGGTTGAACCACTTGAAATTACCAATATGGAATCATTTTTTACCTACAAAAGTGGCGATTTCATTTGGTTAAACCACATAATAATGTTAACTTGAAACTTAAAAGAGTTGTTCTAAGTATTAAACGCTCTATTCTGTTTAAAGTATCAGCATAGAGCCAGGAAGAGAGAAATGTTAGACAAGTGTTGGTTCTATTTGCCTTTCTAGTGTCAGGCCATCAGAAAAATTTTTCACTCACATAACAGCCATTCATTTAATCATATGAATGGTTATGATTTTTTTTAACATCTTTATTGGAGTATAATTGCTTTACAATGGTGTGTTAGTTTCTGCTTTATAACAAAGTGAATCAGTAATACATATACATATGTCCCCATATCTCTTCCCTCTTGCGTCTCCCTCCCTCCGACCCTCCCTATCCCACCCCTCTAGGTGGTCACAAATCACCGAGCTGATCTCGCTGTGCTATGCGGCTGCTTCCCACGAGCTACCTACTATTTTACGTTTGGTAGTGTATATATGTCCATGCCACTCTCTCACTTTGTCCCACCTCACCCTTCCCCCTCCCCGTATCCTCAAGTCATTCTCTAGTAGGTCTGCATCTTTATTCCCGTCTTGCCCCTAGGTTCTTCAGACCTTTTTTTTTTTTTTTAGATTCCATATATATGTGTTAGCATATGGTATTTGTTTTTCTCTTTCTGACTTACTTCCCTCTGTATGAAAGACTCTAGGTCCATCCACCTCACTACAAATAACTCAATTTCATTTCTTTTTGGGGCTGAGTAATATTCCATTGTATATATGTGTCACATCTACTTTATCCATTCATCTGTTGATGGACACTTAGGATGCTTCCATGTCCTGGCTATTGTAAATAGAGCTGCAGTGAACATTTTGGTACACAACTCTTTTTGAATTATGGTTTTCTCGGGGTATATGCCCAGTAGTGGGATTGCTGGGTCTTATGGTAGCTCTATTTTTAGTTTTTTAAGGAACCTCCATAATGTTCTCCATAGTGGCTGTATCAATTTACATTCCCACCAACAGTGCAAGAGGGTTCCCTTTTCTCCACACCCTGTCAGCATTTATTGTTTCTAGATTTTTTTATGATGGCCATTCTGACCGGTGTGAGATGATATCTCATTGTAGTTCTGATTTGCATTTCTCTAATGATTAATGATGTTGAGAATTCTTTCATGTGTTTGTTGGCAATCTGTATATCTTCTTTGGAGAAATGTCTATTTAGGTCTTCTGCCCATTTTTGGATTGGATTGTCTGTTTTTCTGATATTGAGCTGCATGATCTGCTTGTAAATTTTGGAGATTAATCCCTTGTCAGTGGCTTCATTTGCAAATATTTTCTCCCATTCTGAGGGTTTTCTTTACATCTTGTTTATGGTTTCCTTTGCTGTGCAAAAGTCTTTAAGTTTCATTAGGTCCCATTTGTTTATTTTTGTTTTTATTTCAATTTCTCTAGGAGGTGGGTCAAAAAGGATCTTGCTGTGATTTATGTCATAGAGTGTTCTGCCTATGTTTTCCTCTAAGAGTTTGATAGTGTCCGGCCTTACATTTAGGTCTTTAATCTCTTTTGAGTTTATTTTTCTGGATGGTGTTAGGAAGTGTTCTAATTTCATTCTTTGACATGTAGCTGTCCAGTTTTCCCAGCACCACTTATTGAAGAGGCTGTCTTCTCCACTGTATATTCTTGCCTCCTTTATCAAAAATAAGGTGACCATATGTGTGTGGGTTTATCTCTGGGCTTTCTATCCTGTTCCATTGATCTATATTTCTGTTTTTGTGCCAGTAACATACTGTCTTGATTACTGTAAATTTGTAGTATACTCTGAAGTCAGGGAGCCTGATTCCTCCAGCTCCGTTTTTCTTTTTCAAGATTGCTTTGGCTATTCGGGACCTTTTGTGTTTCTATACAAATTGTGAAAATTTTTGTTCTAGTTCTGTGAAAAATACCAGTGGTAGTTTGATAGGGATTGCATTGAATCTGTAGATTGCTTTGGATAGTAGAGTCATTTTCACAATGTTGATTCTTCCAATCCAAAAACATGGTATATCTCTCCATCTATTTGTTTCATCTTTAATTCCTTTCATCAGTGTAATAATTTTCTGCATACAGGTCTTTTGTCTCCTCAGGTAGGTCTGTTCCTGGATAGCTTATTCCTTTTGTTGCAATGGTAAATGGGAGTGTTTTCTTAATTTCACTTTCAGATTTTTCATCATTAGTGTATACGAATGCAAGAGATTTCAGTGCATTAATTTTGTGTCCTGCTACTTTACCAAATTCATTGATTAGCTCTAGTAGTTTTCTGGTAGCAACTTTAGGATTTTCTATGTATAGTATCATGTCATCTGCAAACAGTAACAGCTTTACTTCTTCTTTTGCGATCTGGATTCCTTTGATTTCTTTTGCTTCTTTGATTGCTCTGGCTAAAACTTCCAAAACTATGTAGAATAATAGTGGTGACAGTGGGCAACCTTGTCTTGTTCCTGATCTTAGTGGAAAAGTTTTCAGTTTTTCGCCATTGAGGACAATGTTGGCTGTGGGTTTGTCATATATGGCCTTTATTATGTTGAGGAAAGTTCCCTCTATGCCTACTTTCTGGAGGGTATTTATTTTGAATTTTGTGGAAAGACTTCTCTGCATCTATTGAGATGATCATATGGGTTTTTTTCTTCAATTTGTTAAGATGGTGTATCACAGTGATTGATTTGCGTATATTGAAGAATCCTTGCATCCCTGGGATAAACCCCACTTGATCATGGTGTATGATTCTTTTAATGTGCTGTTGGATTCCGTTTGCTAGTATTTTGTTGACGATTTCTGCATCTATGTTCATCAGTGATATTGACCTGTAGTTTTCGTGCCTTGTGACATCTTTATCTGGTTTTGGTATCAGGGTGATGGTCACCTCGTACAATGAGTTTGGGAGTGTTCCTCCCTCTGCTATATTTTGGAAGAGTTTGAGAAGGATAGGTGTTAGCTCTTCTCTGAATGTTTGATAGAATTAGCCTGTGAAGCCATCTGGTCCTGGGCTTTTGTTTGTTGGAAGATTTTTAATCACAATTTCAATTTCAGTGCTTGTGATTGGTCTGTTTATATTTTCTATTTCTTCCTGGATCAGTCTTGGAAGGTTGTGCTTTTCTAAGAATTTCTCCATTTCTTCCAGGTTGTCCATTTTATTGGCATATAGTTGCTTGTAGTAATCGCTCATG
>NC_041220.1:24555180-24564044 GCF_002837175.3 Physeter macrocephalus | reverse complement strand
TAATTCTATTGATTTGACTTTTCCCTCTTTTTCTTTTGATGAGTCTGGCTAATAGTTTATCATTTGTTTATCTTCTCAAAGACCAGCTTTTAGTTTTATTGATCTTTGCCATCATTTCCATCATTTCTTTTTCGTTTCTTTCTGATCTGTTCTTTATGATTTCTTTCCTTCTGCTAACTTTGGGGTTTCTTTGTTCTTTCTCTAATTTCTTTAGGTGTAAGGTTAGGTTGTTTATTTGAGATGTTTCTTGTTTCTTAAGGTAGGATTGTATTGCTATAAACTTCCCTCTTAGAAATGCTTTTGCTGCATCCCATAGGTTTTGGATCGTCGTGTTTTCATTGTCATTAATGTCCTATAAATATCAATTAAGTCCATCTGTTTAATGTGTCATTTAAAGCTTGTGTTTCCTTATTAATTTTCATTTTGGATTATCTGTCCATTGGTGAAAGTGGGGTATTAAAGTTCCCTACTATGATTGTGTTATTGTTGGTTTCCCCTTTTATGGCTGTTAGTATTTGCCTTATGTATTGAGGTGCTCCTATGTTGGGTGCATAAATATTTACAATTGTTATATCTCCTTCCTGGATTGATCCCTTGATCATTATGTAGTGTCCTTCTTTGTCTCTTGTCATAGTCTTTGTTTTAAAGTCTATTTTGTCTGATATAAGAATTGCTACTCCAGCTTTCTTTTGATTTCCATTTGCATGGAATATCTCCATCCCCCTCACTTTCAGTCTGTATGCGCCCCTAGGTCTGAAGTGGGTCTCTTGTAGACAGCATATATACGGGCCTTGTTTTTGTATCCATTCAGCCAGTTTATGTCTTTTGGTGGGAGCATTTAATCCATTTACATTTAAGGTAATTATCGATATATATGTTCCTATTACTATTTTCTTAATTGTTTTGGTTTTGTTATCGTAGGTCTTTTCCTTCTCTTGTGTTTCTTTCCTAGAGAAGTTCCTTTAGCATTTGTTGTAAAGCTGGTTTGGTGGTGCTGAATTCTCTCAGCTTTTGCTTGTCTGTAAAGGTTTTAATTTCTCCATCAAATCTGAATGAGATCCTTGCTGGGTAGAGTAATCTGTTGATAGGTTTTTCTCCTTCATCACTTTAAATATGTCCTGCCACTCCCTTCTGGCTTGGAGAGTTTCTGCTGAAAGATCAGATGTTAACCTTATGGGGATTCCCTTGTGTGTTATTTGTTGTTTTTCCGTTGCTGCGTTTAATATGTTTTCTTTGTATTTAATTTTTGACAGTTTGATTATTATGTGTCTTGGCGTGTTTATCCTTGGGTTTATCCTGTATGGGACTCTCTGTGCTTCCTGGACTTGATTGACTATTTCCTTTCCTATATTAGGGAAGTTTCAACTATCTCTTCTTCTTATGGCACCCCTATAATTCGAATGTTGGTGCGTTTAATGTTGTCCCAGAGGTCTCTCTGACTGTCCTCAAGTCTTTTCATTCATTTTTCTTTATTCTTCTCAGCAGTAGTTATTTCCACTAGTTTATCTTCCAGGTCACTTATCCGTTCTTCTGCCTCAATTATTCTCCTATTGATCCCATCTAGAATATTTTTAATTTCATTTATTGTGTTGTTCCTCTCTGTTTGTTTGCTCTTTAATTCTACTAGGTCTTTGTTAAACGTTTTTTGTATTTTCTCCATTCTACTTCCAAGATTTTGGATCATCTTTACTATCATTATTCTGAATTCTTTTTCAGGTAGACTGCCTATTTCCTCTTCATTTGTTAGGTCTGGTGGGTGTTTGCCTTGCTCCTTCATCTTCTGTGTGTTTCTCTGTCTTCTCATTTTGGTTAACTTACTGTATTTCGGGTCTCCTTTTCGCAGGCTGCAGGTCTGGAGTTCCCGTTGTCTTTGGTGTCTGTCCCTAGTGGCTACGGTTGGTTCAGTGGGTTGTGTAGGCTTCCTGGTGGAGGGGACTAGTGCCTGTGTTCTGGTGGATGAGGTTGGATCTTGTCTTTCTGCTGGGCAGGTCCACCTCTGGTGGTGTCTTTTGGGGTGTCTGTGGCCTTATTATGATTTTAGGCAGCCGCTTTGCTTATGGATGGGGTTGTGTTCCTGTCTTGCTAGTTGTTTGGCATAGGGTGTCCTGCACTGTACCTTGCTGGTCGTTGAGTGGAGCTGGGCCTTGGCGTTGAGATGGAGACCACTGAGAGATTTTCGCCATTTGATATTACGTGGAGTTGGGAGGTCTCTTGTGGACCAGTGTCCTGAACTTGGCTCTCCCACCTCAGAGGCACAGCCCTGATGCCTGGCTGGAGCACCAAGAGCCTGTCATCCACACGGCTCAGAATAAAAGGGAGAAACAAAAGAAAGAAAGAAAGAAGAAGATAAAATAAAATTAAATTAAAATAAATTAAAATAAAATAAAGTTATTAAAATAAAAAATAATTATTAAGAAAAAATATTTTTTCTGTAGAAAAAAAATTTTTAAGTAATAAAAAAAAAAAAAACGGACAGACAGAACCCGAGGACAAATGGGAAAAGCAAAGCTATACAGACAAAATCACACACATAAGCATACACATACATACACACTCACAAAAAGAGAAAAAGGGAAAAAAATATATATATATATATCGTTGCTCCCAAAGTCCACCTCCTCAACTTGGGATGATTCGTTGTCTCTTCAGCTATTCCACATATGCAGGGTACATCACGTTGATTGTGGAGATTTAATCGGCTGCTCCTTAGGCTGCTGGGAGACATTTCCCTTTCTCTTCTTTGTTCGCATAGCTCCTGGGCTTCAGCTTTGGATTTGGCCCCGCCTCTGCGCGTAGGTCGCCTGAGGGCATCTGTTCTTCGCTCAGACAGGACGGGGTTAAAGGAGCAGCTGCTTCGGGGCTCTGGCTCACTCAGGCCGGGGGGAGGGAGGGGTACGGCTGCGGGGCGAGCCTGCGACCTACGGCAGAGGCCAGCATGACGTTGCAGCAGCCTGAGGCGCGCAGTACGTTCTCCCGGGAAGTTGTCCCTGAATCACGGGACCCTGGCAATGGCGGGCTGCACAGGCTCCCGGGAGGGGAGGTGGGGATAGTGACCTGTAGTCGCACACAGGCTTCTTGGTGGCGGCAGCAGCAGCCTTAGCGTCCCATGCCTGTGTCTGGGGTCCGCGCTGATTGCAGCGGCTCGCGCCCGTTTCTGGAGCTCCTTTAAGCGGCGCTCTTAATCCCCTCTGTTACTGCGCTCTCCTCCGCAGCCCCGAAGCTTCCCCCCTCCGCCACCCGCAGTGTCCGCCCGCGAAGGGCCTTCCTAGTGTGTGGAAACCTTTCCTCCTTCACAGCTCCCTCCCACTGGCGCAGGTCCCGTCCCTATTCTTTGTCTCTGTTTTTTCCTTTTTCTTTTGCCCTACAGAAAAAGTCTCCTGTCTCTTCGGCAGCTCCGCGCCCGTCTCTGGAGCTGCTTTAAGCGGCGCACTTAAACCCCTCTCCTCACGCACCAGGAAGCAAAGAGGGAAGAAAAAGTCTCCTGCCTCTTCGGCAGCTCCAGACTTTTTCCCGGACTCCCTCCCGGCTAGCTGTGGCGCACTCGCCCCCTTCAGGCTGTGTTCACGCCGCCAACCCCAGTCCTCTGCCTGCGATCCGACCTCCGAAGCCCAAGCCTCAGCTCCCAGCCCCCGCCCGCCCCGGCGGGTGAGCAGACAAGCCTCTCGGGCTGGTGAGTGCCGCTCGGCACCGATCCTCTGTGCGGGAATCTCTCCGCTCTGCCCTCTGCACCCTGTTACTGCGCTCTCCTCCGCAGCCCCGAAGCTTCCCCCCTCCGCCACCCGCAGTGTCCGCCCGCGAAGGGCCTTCCTAGTGTGTGGAAACCTTTCCTCCTTCACAGCTCCCTCCCACTGGCGCAGGTCCCGTCCCTATTCTTTGTCTCTGTTTTTTCCTTTTTCTTTTGCCCTACCCAGGTACCTGGGGAGTTTCTTGCCTTTTGGGAGGTCTGAGGTCTTCTGCCAGCGTTCAGTAGGTGTTCTGTAGGAGTTGTTCCACATGTAAATGGATTTCTGATGTATTTGTGGGGAGGAAGGTGATCTCTGCGTCTTACTCTTCCGCCATCTTGAAGCTCCTCTGAATGGCTATGATTAAATGAATGGTTGTTATATGAGTTATGTTACAGATATATATAGAGAGAGATGTAGATATATATAATTTTTCAGATTCTTTTCCATTATAGTTTATTACAAGATATTGAATATAGTTCCTATTACTATACAGTAGGCCTTTGTTGTTTATCTATTTTATATATAATAATGTGTATCTGCCAATCCCAAACTCCTAATTCATTCCTCCTTCCCCCTCTTTCCCCTTTGGTAGCCATAAGTTTGTTTTCTATGTCTGTGAGTCTGTTTCTGTTTTGTAAATCCCTTTTAGATTTTAGATGATGTAAAATACATTATCTGAATGTATTTTATAATACATTAGCTAAAATGTTAACACATTTTCAAATTTCAAAAGGTGAGATTAAAAACTAACAGGATTGTAATCACCACTGGTTTTCCAGTTTAATTCAGCAGCATAAAGGTTTCCCTTTCTGCTTCCAAGAAGATGTTTTATGATCAGACAGACCTGTCTATGCAGGGCCACAACTGTCTTGAACTTACATGTTCACTCCTGTCAACAATGACATATAAACCAGGAGATCCTAGGTTTGCCTTGGATTACAATTTAATATCATTGTAGATTGATAGCCAAACATTTGTTTGAAATATTTGATAAGAACTAGGCAATATTGACATGGTCTCTGGGTCATCCAATAAACTGACAATTTTAGTCTGGGTCATCCAATAAACTGACAATTTTAGAAAAGCAGCAAAGCGGGACAGGGAATAAGACAATATAATGAAGAAGGTGTAAAATCAATCTGATGCAGACATGGACAAACCCAACACTCCTACTTTCTCCCTACCTGCACCCTTAGAGTCTTAAGAGAGACACTCACTAAACGATCCAAAGAAAGAAGGACCCTAGAACAAGGAATGTTCTGCTCTGTCTGATAAGAACACATTTTCATCTGTGAGTTCAGCTTCCAGAGGGTATTTAGATCAATGACAAAAAAAAGGGACTATCGAGGGAAATCAAGCAAATCAATCCTGATGATCAATAGGGTGACAAACACTCTAGTCATTCATATCCATAAGAGTGATTAGGAGTCCTGAGCATTCGGATATGTCACAGTGTTTTTTAAGGAATGTACAAGAATTTCCATATTAATTCATCTAAAGCAAAGACCTCATTTTTATTTGAATTATTTTCAGTCTTCTTTTAATTTTTATCTTCTTCCTCAATGACCATTTCTATGACTTTCTACAGTGTAGTAATCTCAGAGCCAATCAATCACTGAATAACTTCTTATTGAGTGTTTAACATGTACTCAGCACTATACCAGAGGCCAGATGAACATTAGAGAAAGCTTTTCTAATGCTTCCTGAAGTCTTATTTTTTTCATTATTTAAAGAAGAATCTCAACACTTTATAAGCTTGCAATGTCCTCTAACAACTTGCATAATCATCTGTTGCTAAATCAAAGCTCGATGAAAATACAGTCAGGCTGTGATCATCTTTCCCTCAGCAGAGGTTTCATATTGTATCATATTTGAAGAGGAAATAGACAGCAGGATTTTACAGGAAGTCCATGCTCAACTCAAGCTTTGTTCCTAATTCTTAGACTATGTGATCCTCAAGGTCTTCTTGCCTACTGCTACAGTTCACACAGCCAAGGGATGTCTTCTTTTTACATAAGAGTAGTGAGCAGAGCTATCTTTGGAGACTGTGTGAAGCCAATTAATTAGGAAAGGCTCAACTATAGGGAGCCATAGTTTTAAGCCTGCCTCTAAACTGTTAGCTGCTCAGGATCTAGAAGAATAAGATTCAAAGTGCGTATTTTTGAATTGCACTAGTCGGAGCTGACTTTGTACCGGTATGTGTTCTGTACTCTGCAGCTGCTCCCTTAAGCAGTGGGAAGTGGGGAGCAGAGAGCATATAGAGAGTAAAACCACCTAATTATGTAAAAGGAGATAGTGGCAAGACCACGCTTTCAAAGAAATCATTAGTGAGTAATGGATTTGTTTTCCCTGCGTACAGTTCCCATCCATGCGAAGGACAGCAGGGCCCTGTTGCTTAACAAACCATTTACTCAGGATCATTGGTATAGACTTGTAGTGAGTCAACAAGGCTGGAGAACTCACAGGCTTCCCCTTCTCTCAATAGAAAATGCTGTTTCCTTGGCAACTGAAAGTGGTTGGTTGGGCTTTCACTTTTCTTTCCACTTATAAAGTACCAACACAGAGGGAGTCTCACCACCTGGAACTTGGTTTAGAAACAGATTTCTCTACTTCAAGTGGCTGAAATAACCCATTTGGTGCCTGAACATCACTCTGTGCTTCATTAGATTTATATTGTATCTTTTTGGTCAAGCCTCAGGCAAATAATAAAGGGTAATTGAAATAGAGAATGTAGGGGTTTTTAATTTTTTTTAAATTGAAGTATAGTTGATTTACAATGTTGTGTTAGTTTCTGGTGTACAGCAAAGTGGTTCATATATATTTATGATATATATAATGTATTATTTTTCGTATACTTTTCCATTATAGTTTATTACAGGATATTTAATATAATTCCCTGTGCTATACCATAGGACTTTGTTGTTTATCTCTTTTATATATAGTAATTTGTATCTGCTAATCCCCAACTCCTAATTTATTCCTCCCCCTCCATTTCCCCTTTGGTAACCATAGGTTTGTTTTCTATGTCTGTGAGTCTGTTCCTGTTTAATAAATAACTTCATCTGTATTATTTTTTTAGATTCTACATATAAGTGATATCATATGATGTTTCTTTTTCTTTGTCTGACTTACTTCACTTAGTTCGATAATCTCTAGGTCCATCCATGTTGCCACAAATGGCATTATTTCAGAGAATGTAATTTTTAATGCCAGAATTATTATTTCCTCACCAGGAGGCTTCTGAAATTCAAGTGACTAAGTTCTTACTCTTAGCCAGCCAACAATATACTTTATTTTTCAAATAGAATCAACTAATTTCTGTAAAGGAGACAACTGAGTTAATACTTTTTCCCTACTAGGTAGAGTGTTCTCAGCAGCTCTGGAGCTTTGAAAAGAGCTCTAAGCTCAAGCAAGGAGTTGTAGGATTCAATCTCCTTTTCTACATTGGCATGGGTGATTAGAGAAGGTCGGGATGAGAGGAAAATGACTAAGGTGCCAATCATGAATGTCTACCTTTGTTTTTAAGATTTTTTTTTTTGATGTGGACCATTTTTAAAGTCTTTATTGAATTTGTTACAGTATTGCTTGTGTTGTTTCTATGTTTTGGTTTTTTGGCCGTGAGGCCTGTGGGATCTTAACTCCCTGGGCAGGGATCGAACCAGCACCCCCTGCATTGAAAGGCGAAGTCTTAACCACTGGACCACCAGGGAAGTCCCTGAATGTCTACTTTTTGGAGATAGAATGCCAAGTGCTAGTCTTCACACTCTCCTCACCACTATGTTCTCTCTCACTCCATTACACTACCACCTCCCAATTCAGGTCCATGGAAGAGCTGAAGACGAGGCTTCCTCTCCCAGAAGAAAGGCAAATACAGTTCTTGACCTGGGCTATGAATGGAGAGAAGTTGCTTCAACCAGAAGTACTTGGAAAGGCACTATTCAAAACAATATCCAACCGTTTCAGTTTCCTTGTATATTTGGTACAGAGCAGCTCCTACTTTCTAAATCCTCTCCTGCATCAGGACCTAACCTTTCACTTTTATACTCTAAGAAACAAATGGGCTTGTTGTGAGACTGTATGTTCTTTCTTTTATAGTATGTCTCTTGATCCTTTCCCCATTCATCCCTAATTATAGCCCAGATCTGGAGTTATCTCAGAATCAAGCCTTGGAGTTACATTGGGTAGTTGGTTGTACAGAGAGGACAAAGCATGGTTTATAATCTTCTTTCACCGGTACACTCAAAAATACCAAAACTTATATGCTCCTTATTCCTGAGGGGTTCAATCTCTACACACTAACTGCTGCAATCCCTACTGTACTAGGTTGAATAATGTCCCTCAAACTCACGTTTACTCAGAAAGCCAGAATGTGACCTTATTTGGAAATAGGGTTTTTGAAGATGCAATTAGTTAAGTAAAGATGAGGTTATACTGGGTTAGGGTTGACTAATAAGGACCTTACAAGAGGAGAGGACACACAGAAGAAGACCATGTGAAGATAGGGTTTGAGTGATAAATGCTAAAAAACAGAAATATGTGTATATTCCAGAATAAGGCACATCCCAAGAAATTACAGAGACTTTTACACTTGGCACTATGACAGAGAATAAAGAAAATGATCTATGAAATAAGATGTCATAGAGGAGATAAAATAATATAATAAAAAATGTTAAAGGGGTGGTAAAAAAACGCTGAAGACCATAAACAGCTAAGAATTAATAAATAAATCTGAAACAAGAAGAAATGAAATTGATAGAAAAATAACTGTGTTATGTGGGGGACAGTTTTGAGAAAACCATACCAAATACAGGAGAAGCAGAGATAGGAAAGTAATTGGAACAAAAATGGGAACAGAAAGGCAAGTACTTTTTCTTTTTTAAGGAACCTCCATACTGTTCTCCATAGTGTCTGTATCAATTTACATTCCCACCAACAGTGCAAGAGGGTTCCCTTTTCTCCACACTCTCTCCAGCATTTATTGTTTGTAGATTTTTTGATGATGGCCATTCTGACCGGTGTGAGGTGATATCTCATTGTAGTTCTGATTTGCATTTCTCTAATGATTAATGATGTTGAGCATTCTTTCATGTGTTTGTTGACAATCTATATATCTTCTTTGGAGAAATGTCTATTTAGGTC
>NC_041220.1:24551222-24554921 GCF_002837175.3 Physeter macrocephalus | reverse complement strand
AATGTCCATCAACAGATGAATGGATAAAGAAGATGTGGCACATATATACAATGGAATATTACTCAACCATAAAAAGAAACGAAATTGAGTTTTTTGTAGTGAGGTGGATGGACCTAGAGTCTGTCGTACAGAGTGAAGTAAGTCAGAAAGAGAAAAACAAATACTGTACGCTAACACATATATATGGAATCTAAAAAAAACAAAAAAAAAAGGTCATGAAGAAACTAGGGGCAAGAACCTAGGGGAATAAAGACACAGACCTACTAGAGAATGGAGTTGAGGATTCGGGGAGGGGAGGGGTAAGCTGTGACAAAGTGAGAGAGTGGCATGGACATATATACACTACCAAACATAAAATAGGTAGCTAGTGGGAAGCAGCCACATAGCACAGGAAGACCAGCTCAGTGTTTTGTGACCACCTAGAGGGGTGGGATAGGAAGGGTGGGAGGGAGGGAGACGCAGAGGGAAGAGATATGGGGATATACATATATGTATAACTGATTCACTTTGTTATAAAGCAGAAACTAACACACCATCGTAAAGCAATTATACTCCAATAAAGATGTTAAAAAAAAAAAAGAAAGGCAAGTACTGGCAATTCAACCAACAGCTAAACAATGACCCTGAAATATGAAACAGAATAAATTAATGGAAAAGGCATTAAAAGATATTACAGAAGACAACTTTCACCAACTGGAGATAAAACCAAATTTGTGAGTCAAAAAGATGCAATATGTTATAAGAAATATTAATATAAAGCCACATAACTAATATGCATATCCTGAGAAAGCTTTTATATTAAAATTAAAATGTTTTCTCTGAGTATTCAGGAGGGAAAAACAAGCAAACAACAAACAAATAAAAAGTCACCTACGAGCAGCCAGAATATTTTTGTTAAATCATTGTCAGACCTTGTCACTCCTCTGTTCATATCCATCTAGTGTTTTTACATCTCAATCTGATGTAAGCCAGATTCTTAAAATAATCTACAAGACCCAACTTGATCTTAACCTTAGTTAGTATTCTGACCTCATCTCTCTATTTTTTACCTCACTTCCTCTGCTCCAGTGAAACAGGCCTCTTTGCTATTCTTCAAGTATGCCAGACATGCTCACCTCAGGGCCTTTGCACTTGCTGTTCACCCTACCTGGAATATTCTTGACCCAAATACCTGCAATTCTTGTTCATTCATCCTCAAATATCACTTCCTCATGGGCTCTTTTCCTGACTAACCCCATTTAAAGCTAAGTCTCACTCTGGCACTCCATATCCCCCTTTTCTTGTTTTACTTATATTTACTTATTTATCTATATGATAAAGGTAATCATTTACATATTCATTTTGTTTATTGTCTATAGCCGCCCTAAAATTTAAGTTCCAGGTCAACAGAAATATTTGTGTGTATGTTTTTTATTTCTATATTCTCAGGACCTGGAATAGTGCCTGTCACATGGTAGAAGCTCCATAAATATGTGTTAAATGAATGCATGAGGAAAAAATACCATCTGTTTCAAAGCTCTCTATAGGAATATTCAATTCCAGACGATAGTAGATAAATAAGGGGAAATATGTGACCCAATAATTTATCTTCAGCTTACTCATGTATAAAAGCAAAAAAAAGGGATTGTTAGATGTGAATGATCTTAGAATATATAAAACTCATGACCATGTCTTGCAAACCTACCTAATAAAATTTCTTCCAACTAAGACAGTTCAAAATTACATGCTTAGGAATGTGAAAGCTGCTTTATTAAAAGGCTAACTGAAAACATTAATTCCCTTTTAATTATGGCTAAGGCAAAAAAGAACTACTAAAGGTGCTTTAATAAAAGTTATAAAAAAGAATGTAAATGTTATAAATCTCTAAGAAAAAATTATACAGTAGAAAAAACAATAACCATAATGAACCCAGTCAGTGGTCCTAGAACATAATAGCAGAAATCAAAAGGAAGGGGAAAAGTTCATGAAAATAAAATTGTGCTATGCTCCTAATCTTTCAATGTAGGAAACAATTTTATTGCCAAAATCATCTTTACGCCACTTGTAGTGCTGAAAATTAGTTAAATCCTGTGGGAGGGCCACCTGGCAGTATCTGTGAACTTTTTTAATATGTGTGGAAAATGATTGCAAAAACGATCCCAATTTTTCATACCTTTGCTAATGCCCTCCCACACATACTCTGAACTCAGCCATGTAGCTTGCTTTGGCCAATGGGATAGTAGCAAACTTGACACAAGAGACTCAAAGACATGTTTTCATGTTTCCACTTCTTCTCATTGACTTCTGTCTTGCCATGAGAACCAGCCTAGGCTTCTAGGAGAAGTGCTGAGATTATCTAGACTAGCCAACAGCTAATCAGCCACCAGACATTTTGGAGAACCCCACCAATATCAGCAAGACTGCTTGCCAACCCACAGCTGACTGCAGACACATGACTCAATCTAGCCAAGAAGAACAGCTAAACCAATATGTCATCTTGTGAAGAGATGCTAGTCTTAAACTGCTATTAAAAATAGCTAACTGCATGGACTTGAGGACATGGGGAGGGGGAAGGGTAAGCTGTGACGAAGTGAGAGAGTGGAAGGGACATATATGCACTACCAAATGTAAATTAGATAGCTAGTGGGAAGCTGCTGCATAGCACAGGGAGATCACCTCTGTGCTTTGTGACCATGAGAGGGGTGGGATAGGGAGGGTGGGAGGGAGGGAGACGCAAGAGGGAAGAGATATGGGAACAAATGTATATGTATAACTGATTCACTTTGTTGTAAAGGAGAAACTAACACACTATTGTAAAACAGTTATACTCCAATAAAGATGTTAAAAAAAATAGCTAACTGATACATGGAATTACCCTTTTTTTTTTTTATTTTTTGTGGTATGCGGGCCTCCCTCTGCTGTGGCCTCTTCCGTTGCGGAGCACAGGCTCCGGACGCGCAGACCCAGCGGCCACGGCTCACGGGCCCAGTCGCTCCGCGGCATGTGGGATCCTCCCAGACCGGGGCGCGAACCCGGTTCCCCTGCATCGGCAGGCGGATGCGCAACCACTGCGCCACCAGGGAAGCCCTGGAATTACCCTTTGAAAGCAATTTTTCCTTTAGGAATTTATGTTAAAGACACACATACCTTCTCAGGAAAGAATCATAACAATTCTTTTCTTATCGCAAACAATGCCTCAGGAATATTTATTGTAGCATTTCTGTTCACAAGAATATTGTGGCATTGTTTACAGTATGAAAGCAATTGGAAACTACATGAACGATCATCAATTGTGGAGGGGAGTACAACTCTTTTAGGCTAAAAAAAAGTATATGGCAATTAAAAAGCATGGCTTGATTTATATGTTTTATAATACCACAACATGTATTACTAGGTGATAAAAATGAGTTTTGCAAAATAATATTTAGACCTTTATATCTTATAAATATACATATTTATATATGTAAAGAAAAATGTCTGCAAGTATACACAAATCAATGAGTTATTACTACCAGGGAGTCAGAAAGAGGGTGATAATGAGAGTGACTTTCATATTTTCTTTTATATACTTGTGTGTGTTTTAAATTTACGATTATATGTAGGGCTTTGGTCCTTTAAAAAATAAGAATGGGGCTTCCCTGGTGGCGCAGTGGTTGAAAGTCCGCCTGCCGATGCAGGGGACACGGGTTCGTGCCCCGGTCCGGGAAGATCCCACATGCC
>NC_041220.1:24530080-24551192 GCF_002837175.3 Physeter macrocephalus | reverse complement strand
GTGGCTGAACGCCCGCCTGCCGATGCAGGGGACACGGGTTCGTGCCCCGGTCCGGGAAGACCCCACATGCCGCGGAGCGGCTGAGCATGCGCGTCCGGAGCCTGTGCTCCGCAACGGGAGAGGCCACAGCAGTGAGAGGCTCGCGTACCGCAAAAAAAAAAAAAAAAAAAAAAAAAAGAATGACTTTTTAAACATAAGGAAGGAATTGTCTATGGAACCATAAATTACTCAATATATATGCAACGTGTATGAGTCACCAAGTATAAGACAGATCCATTGACACACTTGCATTTGCATACAACTGTCTACTTAGCGAGTGCTCGCCCTAGCGTGAACTCATTTCTCCGACTTCGCTGGGACTGAGGAAACATCATCACGATTTCTATAAAATTGGGCTTATTAAATGCATCCATATTGTTCATGAGTCATAGGAAACATGTTCATTTTCCTAGCTGTGTTGAAAGCTTCTTGGGGAACTGATGAAGCATTGCATAGAAAATGTTCTGGAATTCAGATGAAGACGTATTAGGATAAATCATTACTAGTTATTATATACTTATACATACTTAGAGAATACAGACCAGAAACTGATTAAATGCACAGTCTCTTATTTGATGTTTCTGTAGCAGCACCCAGCCCAAAACCTCCTGAGAGCTTGGCAGGGAAGCTAAGAGAAGATTTGCTCCTTCTCTTGCTGATGCAATCCTGTGATACAGCAGGGGTTGGCCCAGAAGGTAAGTCTGTTAGCAGCAGTGCTTACAGAGGGACTAAGAGGAACTAGGAGGTACAGACCTTTGTGTTAGGTGCTATGGGAAAGAAGAAAAGACCTGAACCATAAGAAGTCCTTGACCTAAGGGAATGGCTGTTGGCAATTATGCTGCTCTGTTATAGCCTGTGCTGCCCCAGGTTTACTTCATGGTGCATCCTTGCTTTCTTTGCAATACCTTTCATGAGACTGCCACTTACTACAGGATATTCCCCCCTTTTGGTAAATATAAATTGTGAACAGGGCAGCTAAGACAGACAGGGGAACTATCTGCACATTGTGATTACGCATGCATCATTTCAGAGCTTCATGCGGCTAGCTGAGCTCTGAACAAGGAAACAGAAAAAGGGAGGGGAATTAACCTGTCTGCTCTGCTGTACAAAATACTGCAAATTCTATGTCTCTCTGTGATCGACAGAGCAGTTGTAACATCTGATACGCTACAGTTCTTGGCTTGGTATCCAGAATAAATCTGAACTTTTAATTAAAAACTGTTTCCCTTCTTGTTTCCACATTTCTAGTTAGAGCAGCAAACTTATCAGCTGGAAAGTTGTTTCCCACATTAGCATTTTCAGGTACATCAGGTATATTGTTTTTCAAGTCACTTATTTCTTGGAGCCTCAACTTCTTTGTTTGAAAAATGAATTCTAGAATCGTAGAGTTGGCATCAACCTTAAGGGAAAACTTGTTCTATTGTCTTTCTGGAGGTTTTCTACATGATCTCAAATGTTTCTCTAAACTATGGCTTTCTGGAATTCCATTATTCTTAGAAGGACACAGGAAGTTGAAGTGACTGAAGTCACTCCCCACCTCAACACCTGGCACTTATCACATCCCTTAGGGACCACTTCGAGCTTCCAGCTGTCATCAGAGCTCAGGAAGGTGCTGTCAAGATCAGTGGCATGTGTCTGTCTCTCCCTTTGTGCCAAGTTCTGACATCAGAGAAGAGAAAGTTGCCAGGCAGAGGACTAGCCGACATCAGGGGTTACCATACTGCTCTACACACAAGTTGCCACTGTTAGATCTTCCTTTCTCCATCTTCCTGTAAGCTCCTCTCTAGCTTCCCAAATCCTGCTGTTTTTATATCAACAGTAGAAAAAAAATTGACCAGGATCATCCTTCAAACACCCTTATCAGACTGTGGATTGAATTCACCAAAGCATCCAATTAAGAGACGAAGCCCAATTAAAAGCAGTAAAAAGGTTAAGATGATTGATGAGAATGAACAAAAAGAATGCAGGAAAAAAAAGGAGAAAAGCACCTTTAGATAATGAAAACAAACAAAACTAAAATTAGGCTTTGTCTATGTGCTACTTCATTCCATCACTTCTGTAAAATAATAACATCAGACTAGTGTTCAAAATTCTCTCTAACTGAAAACTTCCACTGATGATTAGAATGCAAAGTAATGTGAAAGACCTTCAATCTCATAGTTAACATACAGTATATACATTTACCAGTACACATCAAATTATATACTTAGGAAATGTACATTTTACAATATGAAAATTATATTTCAATAAAAAACAGTAGGCATGAAAAATTTTTCTTTAATTTTGTCTTCATCTAACGTTTCAACTTAAAGAGCTGATTATCTAGTAAAATCTTCTCCAAGGCCAGTTAACCAATCTCTTCAAATAGACATACCTTTAGATAATGCTAATGTAAATCTCAATTTAAAATCATTTTATAAGGCATGCCCACCGCTGCTTCAGAATAGAAGATGGTAAGACCTTTCAATCATACACAACCCTGGCAATCATTTGTTGTATCACAACCCAGACTTTCTGCATCTGGGCTTCCTTTTATGAGAGGCAATATAGTGTGGACTCTGCCAACACCACTTACTTTCTCCATGATGGTGGGCAACTTAGCTGACTTCTCTGTGCCTCAGTTTCTTCCTCTTTAAAGTGGGTACTATTATGAGTTGAATAGATGCTGAAGTCTATCCAAATAGATGCTGAAGTCCTAACCTCCAGTACCTGTGAATGTGACCTTATTTATAAATAAGCCCTCTGCAGATGATCAGTTAAGGTGAGTCCTAATCCAGTAGGACTAGTTTCCTAATAAAAATGAGAAACTTGGATATGGAGTTAGACACATACAGAGGGAAGATAGTATGACATAGGGAGAAAGCCATATACAAGTCAAGGAATGTCTAAGGCTACCAGAAGTTAGGGGAGAGGCCCACAACAGATTCTTCTTCATAGCCCTCAGAAGGAACCAACCCTACTCACACCTTGATTTTGGACTGCTACCTGCCATACTTTGAGACAATACATTTCTGTTTTTTAAGCTACCCAGTTGGCAGTACTTTTTAATAACAGCCCTAGGAAACTAATACAGGGGGCCAATAACAGCATCTTCTTCATGGAATTGTTATGAGGATCAAATGAGTTAATACATGTAAAACACTTAGAATACTGCCTAGGGTATGGTAAGTAGTCAATAAATACTAGTATCGGTTCTTCACTGGATCCTGTTCACTACAACTGCAATATATTCATGTCTAATACCAAAGGCCCGACCTATAAAATGGAACAGTTCACTCAAAGAGCTTTTCAATGTTTTCCCAATTGGCATTCCTTGCACCTGGTTCTGTAACTGAGAGTTTTCTCAACTTTTTCTTAAACCATATCTTATTCCCAAGTCTGGAAAGTTAATAACATACACCTACTTCACATGAAAGTGTCTCCCCTGTTACCACCACCCTCCCCTCTCACTTACACACCAAGTCTAGGATCCAAACCCTTCAGATCTCTCTCTGTTCCCCAATCAAAACTTCCTCAGAAAGATCTAAAACACTTTTGCCTGAGGTCTTTTTTAATCACCAGTTTTTTAAAGCATTATTATTTTCAAGGAGAGTACAATTTGAACAAGAATCAAAGTCTTGGGCTTAAGAATGGGCTCTACTATTGGAGAATTTTAACCATGAGACTGCGGTTAATAGAATTTTCAAGGGCTGAGGGTAGGGATGGCAGACATCAAGGTTTCCTTAGACCTCTGAAGGCACCCCTTATTTCAGAGGTCTAGACCAACCCTGTCTCAATTTTGCGGCTTTGTCAATCAAGGGCGGTAACAATCCAGTCAAAATACAATGATTTGCCTTTAACTTTTACAGAGGAGAGGCAGAACAGTTATCTGTCGCCAAACAGAAATCCACTTGATAGAATTCAGAATCAAAGAATGCAGTTGAATCACCAATTATTTAAATACCAACTGGAGCAAACTGAATGTAAATTTCTGGTGCCACCATTATTGACTCTGCCATCTTGTTCCTACTGCAATTCCCTCATCTATCAATGGTTTAAAGATTGCTAAGTTCTGTCAGCAATCAGAATTTTGTGAACCTTAAATAAAAATTGATTTACAAAATCTCAAAGGACGTTATAAATCAGGTAAACTGAGAATCTTTCTAGTTATGTATCCCTCATGGTCCCAAGAGAAAACAGATGGCATGCTAAAATTGGGCCATTTAAGGAGAGTTTAATTAAAGAACTATTTACAAAGATGTGGGCAGAGTATAGGGGAACCACAAGGGATGATGCAGAACCAGGGGTTAATAACTGTGAAGTGCCTCTACCATCCATAGCCTGGGAAGCAAAAAGAGGGAATAATATTTAGAACCCAGAGAGGGAGAACTGTGTGGAGAGGGCTCCTTGACAGTTCAAGGATGCTGCCACCTTGTAGCAAGTCCACAGGGAAGGAACAAGTAGGATAAATACCCTGACCTCACTCTCCTCCCTGCTTTCTGATCTCTGGGCAGTGTTCCCCATAGTCCAATCTCAACCGGAAGCCAGAAAACTAGAAATGTTATTGATACAATGTCCCTACAGGTCAGCATCCAAGGATACAGAGCAGAGTGAAGAATGTGGAGAACGGATCAAAGTGGAGGTTATCTAGCATAACACTTGACCTTGGACACGTCACTGGGTCTCTCTGAGCTTACATTTCTTTCATGTTTGAATCCCAGCAGCCAGCCCAGTGCTGACACGGAGTCAGTAAGTTCTTATTGATTGGAATTAAGTCTATAAAATAATATATATAAGATAGATGAGCTCCATAACTCCTTCCTATTCTAACATTCTCTAATTACTAATTTGTTCATTGTCCTCAAATATTATTCAATAATTGTGGCCTGACCATAATGAAGAGGTCACCATTGCTAAAGATGAATTCCACATCCCAATCTGTAACTCTGTATTCTATTATCTCTTCCATATAAAAATACAAAAATGAATTGATCAGGTGTTACTCAATGAGGTGTTTGAAGAGAAGAAAGACCAAAATATTTAGGCGGAGACATGAATGCATGATAATAAAGGAGGAAAATCACTTTGACTGAAAAATTAGGTCCAATGAGGATCTTAAGCTTATAAAAGAATAACCTGTGATTTACCATAATAATGGGAGATGGGGGCATATTTCTGGAAATATTCCTTAAATTTTCAGTGCTTTATTTCATTAAATATTTGGAGTACTGCTGTTGGTACTCAAATTAATACTCATAGTAGGTGCTCACAAGTGTTTATCAAATTGAAAATCACTGCCAATATTTTATCAGAAATATGTGATTTTGCTTTTTCAAGCAAACTTGGAAAAGTTTGCTGCTTATTTTATTTTCCACCAATATTTAACTTAAAATTTTGCACTATCTCCTTTAATAGAGATTTTATTTTTCCAGCAGTAATTTCATTTCTCAATAATTGTTACACACATAGGTACAAATTGAATTGCTTAGAGTTGTTAGCAAAAATTAGGCCAAGAAGAGTCCTGTATTTCCTTCCAGATGTTTATTTCAAAATGACTTTCTATTCCGAAAGCTCCTTCATTGGTAGAAAAAGCAACACAACAATATTTTGTGAGTCATCCGCCTCATTTTCCAATCAGCTCTTCCAACCCCATAACTCTTAAGTAAGGGCTTGCTAATTTATCCCTAAGGACTTATCCTTGAAACTTCTGTTCCTAAATTAACACACTATAATCTTGTCCTCTTTTCCTCAGTGAGTCCAATCCACCTGCTCTTTTGAGCTGTTTTACCCTTGTTGAGTATTTGTATTTGGGGAAAAAAATCCTCCCTGAAAATCTCTCCAATTACATCTCTAATTGTGTCTACTTTTCTGCTCTCTTATACCCCTTTCCTACTCATTCCATTCATTTTTTTATTCTTTATCTAAACTTTCTCTCTACAGGTCTTCAGTGATGTATCTGATAATAAAGGGTCATAGAACTAACTCGTAACGTTGTCAGAACTCAACAAATTTCTTCCAGAATTGTCTTCCACTGAGCGCTCTTCTCTCCCTCACTGTTTAAACTTTCTTTCCCAAGGACTCTTTTCCAATAGGAAAATAATGTTCCAAGAAACCTAAAACAACCTTATCTGGCTCTCACTGCTATTTCAATGACACAGGTGGGACTAGATCCCTGGAGCTCTTATTTGCAATCAGGCAGTTTAACTTCAGTTCTAACCCTTGTAATAAATAGCAAACAAGACCTATATTTCAGTTAAACACTATAATTTGAAAAGAATAACCTACCTGATATGCTTTCCTGGCAACACTTGGTTTATAAAGACATAGAAAGGATGTTCTATTCTGAGTATGTCAGCTGCTCAGAGAAGAGAGCTGATAAATTGTCCTCTGAAATCATTAAAAATGCTGTCTGAAAAGTATGTTTGACATCTTAATAGGAAGATGACAAAATAAAATGTCAGTATCCCTCCTTCCCTACCTAAGGCTCTCTTAGATGCACTCTAAATGATGGTGACTAACACCTGCTGTCAGGCATCGTCTTCACAAGCTATAAAAATAACTCCTCTAAATATCCTAAAGAAAGTTAGAAGTGTGTGTGTCAGCCATCTGTCTGCTTTAGTTGGCTTTTCATTAGAATCCTACCAGTTCTTGAGCTATGTTCCAGTTTTGTCTATTTCCTTAAACTGATCTCTAGGTAAGTGGGGAGGACCAGCCACATAAACACGTGTAGGGCACTGGTAGCATTTGAGGCAGGGCCCCTGCCAAACGCAAAGTTAGTGCCCCTTCCGTGCGCATGTGTGGAGTCCCCATGTGCAGCCTCGCACACATCGTCTATGCTTTCCCAGAGTTCTGTGGGAGACCCGGTGAGAGTTAGACTCGACTAGCACCTGTTGGGCTCTAACCAAGCATCAGGTCCTTCCTCTGTATGGTGTTTCCCGTGGGCTGCCATCACCGGCAGCATAAATGGAAAGCAGAAGTTGAGGAGCAGAGCCCTGAGCCACTGTAGCCGCGGGACCATAGTGGCAACTCATAGGAAGCATCACGTGACTGTGCAAATGTGACCTGGATTTTCCATTTCTATTCCGGGCTTGCCAAAAGTGCATTCAAAACTCTCCCATCCTTAGAGTACAAAAAATTCGAAAGATACTCTAGTTCAAAAGATCCCTAGAAAGTAAAAACAGATGCAAGAGAAAGGATACAGTGAACAATTGGAGACTTAAAACTATCCATGTTCAGTTATAAGGTCCCTAAAGTAAAACCATGTGGCATGCAACAAGAACAGTGCGAAACGTCGTCAGGGTTCACACCAGCTAAAAAGTAGGTCCTAAGGCATACTGTTGAAGGACGTGTTATCACCAGCTAAGACATGAGTAAGAATCAGAAACCGATATCTCAACCTACTGTGTTTCCTTTGTCATTTGTACGTATAAGTGCACAAAATATGCATAGTTCTTTTGAAAAAGTGTGATTCTAACGTGCTCAGTAAATCCTTTAGTGGTCCTTGTAAAGTCCATTCAGAACTAGCCCTCTAGTATCCTTATATACAGATTCTTGATATTGGTGACTCTTACTGAATATCTGATCTGAGTAGAAGACATGAGTCAGGTGTCTAGCGTGGACCACATCAGATGAGCAGGCTACAAACTGTCTAGGCACACCCCATGTTATGGCCCTCTGCTCCAGGAGAAATGGGTAGAACCAGGCTGCTTTGTCTTGACAGTGTCTCCTCTCTAGCTCCAAAGGGAGGAAACCATCATCACATCTGGAGTTGCCTGGCCACTTCACCGTATTATGTACCTCCCTCCCTCTGACCAAGACCTTATGGTAAGATGGGACAATGATGAAGGGAGAGAAAGGAAAGAGAAAGCTGAAGGGGTCTAAAAGTGAGCAGTCTGGTCAATGGGCAACAGCTGAAGATAGTGAAAATGTTCTGTTTATGAAAAGGGAGATGAGAAGCATTATAAGCTTTCCAGTGGTTGAAGTTAAAGAAAAGGCATTAGAGAGACACCAGGGGTGGAGGTCCTCCAAGTATATCGCAAACGTAAGAGTCTGTGATGCTCTGGGAGAAATTGCAGACTGACTAGGAAGGTAGAACTCACCCCCATAAAGGAATATTTGAAATACATTATATTTTAAAGCATCTTATCAAAGCCTACAAACTAAGTATCAAATTGGCATGAATAGAAAAGTAGCCAGATGAAAAGGAGATAGATTTTGATTTGAGTTTTAATGACAGTGAGGGGTCTTCAAAGTGATCTATGCCAATACATCAAATATACTTTTCCTCCTGCATCATAAAAAAGCGGGTAACATTCATCTACTGAAATGCAGTGGAGGTGTAAAGAGCTAGACAGGGCTGGAGTCAAAAAAGACTTCATCAACTTTTAGCCATAAGATATTGGACAGGTTACTTATCACCTGTAAATAAAGATATTTACCTTCTGGAGAGGATGAAAGCAAATAATATATATGGTGGCCCATAGCACCATGCCCAGACATGGTATAGTTCAATAAATGTTTGTCCCTTCCTTTAAATCTCAGAAATTCTTGAAAAAACATTGACCAAGGAATGGGTAGTGGCTTACATTTCTGTAAACTTCAATACTCTAAGTACTTGCTGAGCTCTCGGGAGATGCCAAACTAGAAGACTCTGGGACTAAAGAGAAATAAGTATAACAGGTATAACTCTCTTCACCATCTTGGGTTACAAATAAGGTTGGCTTGACCCTATATAACCATATTGGTAGGAAGCCCAGTAACTCCCTCTGGAGAATTCTCCCCAGCCCCATCACAAGTTGTACAAAGATGCTGTAGGCTCACTGATTTCAAAAAGGGTTAGTCCCTCTTCCAAACACCCAGCAGAGAGAGACACTGAGGTGCCTGGTCAGACCACTGCCTTCTGATCACTGGCCCTACACAACCCAGCGTGGGCATCTAATGCTTTGATAATGCCATTGCCAGCAAACCCCTGCAGAGCCCATAAGGTTGGTTACCCCACAACTAGACCCCAGGTTATGGTTCTCTCTCATACATGAACACTGGCCAATGTTTCTCAAAGCACAACACAGCTTCCTGTGTGTGGGAATAAGCCCCTCCCCCGCCAATGGAACCCTCGGACTATCTTCTATCTTGGGAATCAAGGATTAGAGCAATGGTTGACAAACTACAGCTAGGCCCACTCTGGCCCCCTGTCTACATCCACATGACTCACAAGCTAAAAGTGATTTTTACGTTTTTAAGTGATTAAAAAATATATAACAAAAAAAATATTTTGTGACATGAGAAGATTATATGAATTTCAAATTTCAGGTCCCTAAATAAAGTCAGATTGGAAGATAGCTGTGCAAACTCACTTAAGTATTGTTTATAGCTGCTTTGGCATTACAACCACAAGGTTGTTTCTTGAGTTACTGTGACAGAGACCATATGGCCTGCAAATCCAAAATACTATCTGGCTCTTTACAGAAAATGTTTGCTGACCTCTAGGTTAAAGATTCAGTCCCTTCCCTTTCAAAAGGCTCCTGGGCCCCTTATCCAAGTTAGTCCATCACTCCCTTCCAAAGAGTTCTCCAAACATACAGAAGACAGACATTTTGCCAGGCATAAACATTGCAAAGGGAATGTTACACTCTTTGCCCAAGGCAACAGTACCAACCCATCTCGTGTTGTCATGACAAAGAGGGCCAGCAGGCCAGTTTGGACGATGGAATTGTTTCAAGGAGACTTACAGTCTCTGCCTACTTAGAGAAAGGGATGAGTTGCTTAAAAAAAAATTTTTTTTTTAATTAAAAAAAAGTTTCCCTTTATATTAGCTCCATGTCACTTCTCATACCAAAAACATAATAACACATAGATTAATGATACCAGAAAGAGCCCTGAGCCCACCCAAAGAGAAAAGTTGAGCTAGCCAGCCGAAGAACCCTTGAAGATTGTTTCATTTAATATAATCCTAAGTAGAAAACAAAAAAAAATGTGTATAGGAAAATATATCAGTTATAAAGTTTGTCACTAAGTCCTGCTAGTAAAGCCCTGCTTAGTAAATCTCTGTTGACATTAATAGGACTCAGTCATCATCTCACTCATTTCTCCATTCTTTCATTCATTTCTTCAGCAAATATACTTGAGGAACTACTATTTTTCTAGATTAGATAACTGTTAGCAGTTACCCCAACCGATTGAAAAGAAGGAAAAATATCACTGTCCTCAGAGCTTACATTCAAGTTGGGGAACATAAACAATTTTTCTAAAAAGGTAAGATAGGTAAAATATAAAGTATGTCGAATGGTGATCAATGCTGAGAGGAACAACAGAGCAAAGGAAGGGGACGAGAAGTGAGAGGAATGGATATAGCTGGAGACAAAGCCAGAGCCTCACTGAGAGGGAGGGGACATAGCAGCCTCGAGAACTGGGGACACTGTTGAATTAAGGAAAGGAGCAGAGCAGCCCCAGAGCTGCTAAAAGGTGTCTTAAAATGTATTCACCACAACTCACAGGAGAGACCCCTGGGTCATCACTCAGGACTTAACTTTTATTTTAAATTTGATTATCAAACTTGGTGACCCCACTTCCAGCATATGCCTGATCAGAAGTTAGCAGGAGCCCATGAGAAGCATGTACAAGGATGACAGCTAGAAGTAACTGAGAAAAATGAGTCGGATGTAGGTTAAATAGTGCTGAAGACTAAAGTCTGGACTTCCAAGTGCTTAGCCCATTTCTCTAACCGATAGATGACCCTCCCACCTTATTGTGCAGGTAGTAAGAATGTGTCATCCCATCTGGGCTAGCCTGAACCATGGGTCTGTTAGGGTTTCTTCAAACTACTATTTTGTTCAACATGTATTTAGAAGAAGGACTGAGTACTTACTGGGGAAGGTGCTGGCGAAATGTTCAGCCTCTCCTCAAGGATCCAAGAAGTTCCGCTCCAGCCCCAGGTTTGCACGCTCCGCCCAGGACCACTGAAGCTCTGCAGTAAACTCTCTCCCTCTAGAGGTGGTTCAGTGACCACTGAATGTTAGTAGAGCATGATCATTAACTAGGATGACAATGTGATTTAGCTTCCAGCCTGGGATACTTTGAGATTGAACTATTATATCACGCATCAACTGAGACTGTCTCAGGCAAAGAAAGGTCCATGGTCTCACTCGCCCACACCCACACTTCTCCACTCCACTCCCATTCTAGGCAGCTTATGAAAGAACGTCTCCCCACCACATAGGATACTCCCTGAGATGACTTCTTGTAGCCATTATTTTCCCTTAGAACATTTCCAGAAATATTTTAGCACTGCTTATAGATTTGAGATCCCATGAAACTTACTGAATCAGCCATGCTTTAATCTCTGGCTATGGTTCAGTGAGCATCTGCTGTATTCCAGGAGTCAGGGACTTTGATTTATAGAAGGTCCTCAGTATTGGTTGAATGCATGCTTAAATGTGTTAATTCATTCAGTCCTCACAAACCCCACATGGAGTTAACCCTCCTTGATGGATGAATTCACTGATGCTCAGAGAGGTTATGGAACTTGGCTAAGTTCACACAGCAAGTAAGTGGCGGCACAGGATTTTATTTCACAATGTCCTGGCCTCTAAGCCTATTGCTTTTTCCCTGGGCTACTTGGAGGAGAAAGGTGATGAAAGAAAAATGATGAAAGATTCATGAAAGACAGGAAGGGAGTTCACACTCCATGAGATGCTGGAGCCCACTCGAGAGACTAAGAGTCTTCCTCTTTCTTATTTCCCTAACTAATCATTTCAACATTCAGCCAGATGAAGAAAACTTTGTGAAAATTCTCCATGTGACCCCCCCACCCCACCCCATTCCAAATACAGAAAGCACCCCCAAAGCCTCCTAAAATGACTTAAAATATTCACTGAGGAATCTTTCAGATGGCTCCACAGGCAGCTAGCCCTGAGAAAACAGCCCGCAGCCACTAACACTTCTTCTTAACAGCTAGTATTTTGTTCCCTAATTGAGGACTTCCCTCTCCCCACTGTGGGTTTTATACTTAGTCTAAGGACTCATTATCAGCTGGCATTTGCCAGTGCTGCCCAAACTGGGCTGGGCATCAGAACTACACAGGAACACTTCTTAACATATTGCTGTCCCCAGAAAGGCTGGTTTTAGAGGTCTAGGGTTAGGCCAAGGAATTGATATTTTTTAACAAGCTCCCAAAGTGATTCTGAGGCAGTCCGTCCAAATGCTTGGCTTTGGGAATCAATAAACACCATAAGGGAGAAGGTTTATATGAAAAAAAAAAAAAATCACAAGTGAGGCTCTTCCCTTTTCTACTAAGGTGCAATTTTCTCCAAGTTTCTTCCTCTTGGTACTAAAGCAAGGCAGCCAGACACAACCAAAACTTTCTGCAGTGTTCCTGAATGTCAGTGGTATCCAAATCAACTGGATCTATATCAGTAAATTAAAGTATATCTCATCATAAATGTCATCGAGAGCTCATCACATTGCGGCATATTTATAAAAATCCTCATGCATTTTTCAACTTTAACAACTTGAGGTCCTTCTCACAACACAACTCAATGTCAGACACAATTTACATTCTTGTCTGTAATAAGCCCTTAACTATCAATTGATCGATCGACTGATTGGTCGATATAAATATTTAAAGAGTATCTTTTCTAGAGTTAGGAAACAGACTGCACAAAAGATTATAAAAGTTTAAAATTTACTTTTAAATCTGTAATTTGTAAATCAGTTCTTGATGAAGTTCAAGGATGATAAAGGCCCTGAAATTAACACATAAATAGAAGCATTTCTAGTATAGAGGACGGTCTCTTGATTATGATCAAAATGCACCTTTATTTTCGTCTCTCACTGTTTGGTTAACCATTGAAATCTCATGAGGAACTTTACAGATTCTGGTGCCTGGGCCCCACCCTGAACTATTCTACTTTATTTGGTCTTGGGCAAGCCCTGAGCCTTGGGATTTTTGAAAGCTCCTCTGGTGACCCTACTGTGCCACCAAGATTGGCAGCCATGCTTTCTACACTCTGCAGTGGGAGTCCCCTGCGTCTAAATGAAGGTTTGGGTAAGTCCCTGACTTCTGGCAACTCTCAGATGGTAGAGGCTTCTGCTCACTTTTGTATAAAACACAGTCTCAGTTCGGTAATTTGACTTTCTAATCTCATAGATACCAAGCATCTGAATTTCTCTATTTATCTTATTTAATCTCCTCACTTCTCATAGCTCATGTGGCCGGGGGCAGTAGAAGGGAGGCTCGTGGGTCCAGCCCTCCTGCTCTCTACCCACTCTGCCTGATTCTGGCATTGGAATGCCTAGAAGAAGGACCTTGGTCCTTGTCTCCTTTGAAGAAAGAATTCAGCAAAGAGACTAAGATTGTAAAATAGTAAACAGCGTTTACTAGAAGCAAAGTATGTGTGGGCAAACTTGGAGTAGTTGGGCTCAATGGGGGGCGGTTAGGTTGCTTACATGGGGGCGGTTTTCTGCGCTGCCTCTGGCCAGTCATCTCACTTGTGCACGTGTTTGGTCTGGCTCAGGGTCCTTCCTGGTGTGCACGCACATCTCTCAGCCAAGATGAACTTCGGCACGCAGTTTTCTGGGAGGTTAGCAGGACGTATTATGGGCTGGTGTCTCCTTGGCAGCAGGAAACCAGTTGAAGCTGCTCAACCTGGAGCCTATCTCTTACCTCATGTCCACCTTCTCCCACACTTTATTCTGCTTGCACAAAGCCTGGGGTGGGAGATCAACAGAAGGGTGAGGTGAGGGGAGATGAGGAGCTAACACAGTTCTGATTTGACTGGGAGGCTTCTTTGGACTTTGTGGGCCTGGCAGGTGGTTAAAGTGAAGTCCCTGCTGGGTCAGCAGATGCCGAGCCATCTCTTTCCTAAATGATGATCTTCCACGGCCTCAGAGATTTCCATGCTGGGACACCTCTCTCCCGAAGTATTCCTGGTTTTGAATTCCTTCCACAGTTACTCTGTATTCTGCAGTCCACCCTGGCCTCTTTCATCAGAGGTTGCCTTGCCTCAGTGTAAGTACCAAAATGAAATCTCTCCCTTCCAGCCCACTTCTGGTGCAGGGCAATGCCGGCACATTCCCTGAAGTGTGCTCTCCAGGCTTAACCACAGGAGCACTTAGCAGCCCTTTTATTGTTCTTTCAAATTCCTGGCCTCATTCAGACTCTGTGCAGTGGCTCTTAACTTTATCAGGCCACCCAAGGCAGAGAGCACATTTCAGGGCATCTACTCCTGGGTGTCTACTTGAAGCCCCCCTCAGCTTTGCGTGTTTAGGGCCAGAATGAGGCCAGTGTGAGTGGAGCAGAGAGAACCAAGAGGTAGAGTAGGGGATGAAGTCACAGGGTCAGAAGTCAGAGTATAGAAGGGCTTAATAGGCTGGGGGACCCGCTGGAAAGCTTTAAGCAGAGGAGTGATATGATGAAATCTCTGGTTTAACAGAGTGGATGACAGAGGAGCAAGAGTAGAAATAGGGGCTGGATCAGTTACAAAGCACCTCTGGGAAGACATGCTCTCCTGTCTTCTTCTCCATGGCCCACCCGAGTGTATAGAGCGCTCCCCCCCTACCCTGCCTTTTCCTACAGGTCAAGAAGACACTTAGCTCCTTCCTTCATCCTAATCCTCTGCCCAGACCTGAGAAAAAGACAACAGAGAGCTATTGCAGTGAACAAAGTCTTCATGCCAGCCTCAAGAACCTCATTAAGGAAAGAGTTTATAATGCTCTAATTGGAGTGAAGTAAATGCAGCTCTGCAAATCTATCAGCTCACTCAAGTTTTGGCCTACAAAATTCTTTCAAGACTTTTTTCTGCTTAGTTCTGTCAAACAGTCTGAAGACTACACAGATCAATAGCTTTAAGTTATATCCTCCCTCTTGAAGGGTAATTTGACCACATATAATAAAATTTTAAATGCACATAAACTTTGACCCGGCAATTTTTACATCTAGCATTCATCCTACAGAAACACCTAAGTCTGTGCACAAAGTTATATACACAAGAACAGTCACTCTGCATTACTTGTGAGAGTGAAAACTGAAAACATCATACATGTCTCTCACTAGTATAATGGTTAATTAATTCATGATCATTCATATTACAGATTGTTATGCAGAATAAGGTAGACCTATCTGAACTCTTAGGGAAACAGTGGTAAGTCTTACAGTTAAGTGAAAAAAGTAACTAGTTTCCGAATGATATGTATGGTAAGAACGCAATTTGGGGGGAAAAAGATGGGTGGGTAATGAACCCATACATGTTCACAAAATCATCAAACTATTATCGGTGGCGGTCTTTGAGGAAGGGAGTGAGTGGAATGAAGAGGCAAAAGGGAACTTTAAGGATTGCTGCGCTCTCTATGTTATGATTTAACCTTTTGCAACAATAACGCATTTGTACGTTTCCTATGTGGCTTTTTTAAAGGGGAAAAAAAGAGATGCAGAGGGCTTCCCTGGTGGCGCAGTGGTTGCGCGTCCGCCTGCCGATGCAGCGGAACCGGGTTCGCGCCCCGGTCTGGCAGGAGCCCACATGCCGCGGAGGGCTGGGCTCGTGAGCCATGGCCGCTGAGCCTGCGCGTCCGGAGCCTGTGCTCCGCAACGGGAGAGGCCACAACAGAGGGAGGCCCGCATACCAAAAAAAAAAAAAAAAAAAAAAAAAAAAAAGAGATGCAGAAATATGATTGGCCTGAAAATCTCGGGTAGTGCTTTCTACTTTTCACAAAAATGTCCTTACACTCCCCGTCTCCTTGCTATTGCAGCCTCTTAAATTCCTGGCTTTCGCTGCTCATCAAGCCCTAATTAAGCCCTTGGCTTCCAGGAGCCTTGCAGTGGGGAGGGCGGGTGCCTTTTGGGGGAAACTCACACTCCATCCAGCAAAGACACCTGCCTGGGTGCCAACTCCTTGGTGTAGGCAATGTAAATGCCCAAGTGGTCTCCATCCAGGCAGCTGGAACTCTATAGAGTTCCGTAAATAATAGCAGATTGAATGCTGAACAGATTTCCTTAGGTATGGCTGGAGCTGCGGCCCCAACGCAGAGGTCATCAGTCCCCCACGTGACGGGCCATGGATTTCCCTCCCTAAACGGGTCAGACAGGTTTTTCCGCCTTGGTACGAGCAAACAGCGCCCTCTTCTGCCCAGAAGCTGAACTTCTCTACAGAGCAACTGCCTCCTGAAGTAACTGAAACTTTCCTTCGGTCAGGATGTGTCCTGCAAAATGGGCCAAAAAGACTGAAAAATAACGCTGATGAGCCAGGAAGCCATTTGTAGGAAAGCTGTCCCTCTGACTCTGCCCTAAATTCATGTTCCAGCCCTGAATTCATGGACCAATTTATAAGTACCCTATTTTAACTGCACAAAATATGATGAAAATATTTAAATAATAGGGTAAGTCCTATCCATTAAACTGGCACACAAAAAATTTAAAGTGCTTAAATTTTATATTGCTATGATGAAGAGGAAACGTTATCCTTGGCATAACATGGAATAGCAGTTCAAGTTCTCTGAGAAATGATATGGCAATAAGTTACAATTTTTTTAAATCTCTTATTATATGTTAGTCCAGTAATCATTACATTTGGGAACATTTACTAAGAAAATAGCCTCAGAGAAAATAAAGTAATTTATATAAAGATGTTTAGAGCAGTGTCATATTTCTTTGTTATATAGCATAAAACTGGAAAAACTTACATACAAATGGCAAGCTGCAAAGAAATGCTTACATGAACAGCATAGTAGAGCAAAGCTTTACTATAAAACCATTAAGAATTCTACTTTCAGGGAGTAACAATATATATACACTGTGGAAAAACACAGAATACAGAATGATGTTCATACTCTGACTGCAATGCAAGTGTGTACAATGGCAAAAGATTTCAGAGTAAATAGTGAGAGTGTAATATTTGTTCTTATCTACAAAAATGATTAAGTATGAGCAGTAAAGAAAGGTAGGAGAGGGGGAGGAAGCAAGATGGAAAAAACTGTTAGTTATAATTTCATGCTTTATGCCTCCCTGCCTCATTTCAAAGCATTATTTTCTGTTTTGGAGGCCAAGGAAATCTATTTTATTACATTAATAGTTTGTTAATAGAGATATTCACTTATTGATATACAAAAAAGCAAAATAGCCTTAGAAAGCTATGCCAAATCTCCCTTCTCATCTCTTAAACATACAGCTTCTCCCAAGTCATCCCTTTGTTCTCTACATCTTTGTCTCTATTTCTGCTTTGTAAATAAGATCGTCTATACCAATTTTTTCAGATTCCATATATACGCGTTAATGTACGATATTTGTTTTTCTCTTTCTGACTTACTTCACTCTGTATGACAGTCTCTAGGTCCATCCATGTCTCTACAAATGACCCAATTTCGTTCCTTTTTATGGCTGAGGAATATTCCATTGTATATATGTACCACATCTTCTTTATCCATTCCTCCACTGATGGACATTTAAGTTGCTTCCGTGTCCTGGTTATTGTAAATAGTGCTGCAATGAACATTGTGGAACTTGGGATTGACCTATATATACTATTGATATGATGTATAAAACAGATAACTAATGAGAACCTACTGTATAGCACAGGGAACTCTACTCAGTGCTCTGTGGTAACCTAAATGAGAAGGAAATACAAAAAAGAGGGGATATGTGTTTACATATAGCTGATTCACTTTGCTGTACAGTATAAACTAACACAATATTGTAAAGCAACTATACTCCAATTTTAAAAAAATACAGCTTCACACATCTGGCTTATATAGACACAAGTTTAAGAAAATTCTAGGTCCATCTGTTATTATTCATAATCTCGAATCTAAGGTTAAGAATCAAGTTTACCCAGAAGATTCAGGAATATGAAAATCAATCTAAAAATAACAAAGTTTCATGAAACCCCTGATAAAGCTGAAATATGACAGCTTGCTGGAGGCATCCCATATTAAGAGTTCAGGCAAAAACAGTGAGCTTTTACAATTCTTACTATTAAGCTCACAGTATGTTCTCAATTCTGCTCTGCAGGGATTTAAAGTGTATGCTTGAAACGCCTAATGAGAACAGCCCTTGCAAAGCTCAACTGTCTCTTTTTTTGTAAGGACCAAGCCATGGCTCAAAAGCTATCCTGCATCTAAATCACATGAGGAGTTGTTTAAATCTCATATTCCTGGGTCTCCTCTGCCAGAGATTCCATGGAGGTTGGGGACAAGGCTGGGAAATCTCTTCTGTTTAACAAAAGCCCCAGGAGTTCCGATGTAGGCTGACCCACATTGCACTAGGATGAATACTAGACTAGCAGAGAGCAGGGCTCCTTCAGTTAACCTCCTTGAAAATGTATAAGTCTCCTTGGAGCTGGGATTCCAGACCCTATGTTAGAGAACACAGAATCCAACCAATTCTTAGTATCCCCCATTACCCAAACCCTACTGGAAGCTTCCACTGTCTCTCATCTGGGCTCTGGTACTGGCCTCCTCAAGGGTCACCTGCTCCTACACAGCAATCAGAGTGACTCTTTTGAAGCCCAAGTCAGATAATGCTACCCCCTCCTCAGCGCCCTCCCAGTTCCTAACCATGACCTACAAGGCCCTACATAAACCTGTTCCTAGCTCCCTCCCTAACCTTACCACCTCCTCCCACGCCCCTCTCCCTAATATACAAAGGTGAGCCCACCCTCAGGGCCTTTGTGCTTTCCCACCCCTTTGGCTGCAATGATCCTCCACCAAAACCCCTCCTATCTTCACTTTCACTTCATTGTCACCTTAAAGAGAGGCTTTCTTTCTTGATATTGTGCTGAAGAACCTAGGGGCACAGACCTACTAGAGAATGGACTTGAGGACACGGGGAGGGGGAAGGGTAAGCTGGGACGAAGTGAGAGAGTGGCATGGACATATATACACTACCAAATGTAAAAGAGGTAGCTAGTGGGAAGCAGCTGCATAGCACAGGGAGATCAGCTGGGTGCTTTGTGACCACCTAGAGGGGTGGGATAAGGAGGGTGGGAGAGAAATGCAAGAGGGAGGAGATAAGGGGATATATGTATATATATACATATGTATACATATACATATGATATGTATAGCTGATTTACTTTGTTATAAAGCAGAAACTAACACACCATTGTAAAGCAACTATACTCCAATAAAGATGTTTTAAAAAAAAAAAGAGAGAGAGGCTTTCCTTGATTCCCCTAGACCCTGTCATCCTTTGTTCTCTATTTTTCCTTTTGGCATTCATCACATGACATGTAGTAGATTTGTGTCTTGTGGGAGCAGTGGCTTCATCCATCCATTGTCTGCATTACTGAGTCCCAGCACTGAGAGCAGAGTGTGGCAGATAAAGGATGCCCAATAAATACCAGATGAATGAGTAAAGGTGGATTTCACATATGGGGTCCATGGGAAATAAGATATTCAGAACCCATGGGAGTCTATTTGGAGAGTTCAAGTTTATATGTGAAGGGGAAGGTCTACTGCCTGGTTGGCTACATTCCTGGATGCAGAGTGAAATATTCATTTTTTAAAAAGTAAGGCAATCCAATAAAAAGGGGATATATGTGTGCATATAGCTGATTCACTTCGCTGTGCAGCAGAAATTAACACAACATTGTAAAGCAACTATAAAATAAACAATTAATTAAATAAAAATTAATTTTTTTTAAAAAAAAAAAAGGAAGGGGTGGGGAATTCCCTGGCAGTCCAGTGGTTAGGGCTCTGTGCCTCCACTGCAGGGGGCATGGATTCGATCCCCGGTCGGGGACCTAATATCCCACATGCCGCGAGGTGTGGCCAAAAAAAAAGGGGGGGTTCTTATTCTTGGCTGCAGAAATCAACATTCCCACACCCCTACTCCTGCCCTGAATCTCCTGAATTGTGCTGGAGACTAGGAGACAGTGAAAGGAAGAAAAGTTGTCCAATCTCTTCAGTTTACACCCTTACCCTTCAGGTTTAAGACAGACGAATGCAGAAAGAGTTCCACACGTGATGTTTTTTGAATGTTGAACACATTCCTTGGGGCTGCTGGCATCTTTGTACAGTTTCCTTAATGGCTTTTTAAACCAGGTGGAGGCAGAGGCACCAGGAAGCCAGGGAAGGTGAGATTCCACAGAGCTTCTCATTGCGGGGGGGTCGGGGGGTGGCCGTGGGAGGTGAGAATGCCTGGAGCTGTGGAATATTCCAGATGAAGAGGGGAAGCCCGGCTGCACTCAGGAAGCATGTCTGAGCAAGGGATTCTGGTAAATTGCCTAGAAAGTTCTCAGAAGAAATGCACCCCAGTCTCCAAGTTTCCAGTAATTTATCACAATTTTCTTTTCTGGTTGTAAGGACTCAAAGTTTGGTTCCCAGTTCTGCATCTGTAGTTTTTTATTCGTTTTCCTAAAACGCAGACCTGGGTTGTACAGAATCTTTTTGTGTATGTTGGTCTTGACTTCTCAGTTAAGTTGGTAACTCCTTTGGAACTGGTATTGTGTTTTATACTTTCTCTATTTCCCATGCACCTGGGATAGACCAGAGCTCACAGGGGAAGCCGAGCTAGTGCCCTGCCCCTCAGCTCCCTGTCTGGGTCAAACTTGGCTGAGGGGTTTGTAAAGGTTTGAAGGAACTTACTTGTTCCTTTGTGGTACTTCACTCGAGAAGCTAGGGCGTCATTCCTCAATTACAGCTTCAAAACCCAAAGAAGGTTCTTTAACAGTCCATACTGACATTATGATACTTATTTTAAAAGATAATACATTTTTACTTCAATTAAAAATTTAAACATTATGGCTCTCTGGTTCCATATGCCTTTGTTTTGAGTGAAAAACATATCTATGAAGTAATTATAGAAAAACATAGGGGAAGATGATTTTTTGTTGTTAAGAAGTGAGAAAAAGTCAGAAATATTTTATGAAGATACAATTCAGACTTAGCTATTTATAATGGAGACTCACTGACTTGTATTTCTTATTTCATGTAATTTTACTTATCAGTAATGGAACTCAATGAAAGAAAATTCTCCACCTGTATAGGAATTTTTGTTTCTTTGTTTTAAAAATTGAATTGCTTTGGGCTTCCCTGGTGGCGCAGTGGTTGAGAATCCGCCTGCCGATGCAGGGGACGCGGGTTCGTGCCCCGGTCTGGGAAGATCCCA
>NC_041220.1:24506120-24528662 GCF_002837175.3 Physeter macrocephalus | reverse complement strand
CCTGGTGGCGCAGTGGTTGCGCGTCCGCCTGCCGATGCAGGGGAACCGGGTTCGCGCCCCGGTCTGGGAGGATCCCACGTGTCGCGGAGCGGCTGGGCCCGTGAGCCATGGCCGCTGGGCCCGCGCGTCCGGAGCCTGTGCTCCGCAACGGGAGAGGCCACAACAGAGGGAGGCCCGCATACCACAAAAAAAAAAAAAAAAAAAGAAAAAGAAATCTAGAAAGCAGATGAAAATGGATTATTTCTTCAAAATTTTAGTAAAACTACCGATAATCAAAGGTTTCAAAGCAAATATGGCACATAACAACTCAAGCATACATCAAGATGGAGAGCCTGGAGAATTCTGATTTCCTTAAATTTCAAAAAATATTAAATCATTGCAACATACAGGATTTCTCCCCTATTTTAATCTTAGAAGTTTCAAAGAAAAGGGAGTGGATAACATACACACACGTGAGCGCCCGCACAAACACGCACACGCACACGGTGGTAAGCAGAGCATCCAGCTCCTTCTTCCCCCCACCTAAGTCTTATTAAAAGAAAGTTACGCAGGACCCCCCTCGTTTTCCCTTTATCTAATGATTTCTGTGACATTAACTGCTGCCATCATTGTTACTTTTTTAGTATTTCAACATAACAAAAATTCAAAAGCAGCTTTGCAGTCAGGAACGTGCACCTGAACACCTGTAAAACTGCAGGGCCCCTAGGTAATAATAACTGCCAAATTCAGGGATCGAACTTTTGAGTTCCACAGTAAGATATAATTCATGTGAAGCTCAGAATCATGTTTCAGAACACTGAACTTACTGAAGTTAAAATACAAATAGCCAAAGACATGATGTAAAAGATTAAGTACTTGGTTCTGTTAACATATTTATCAAAGTCACAAAATATTCTTCATTATTATTCATGCAGATAATTGAGAAAAAAGATAGTACAGAAGTTAACTTTAAATAAAAAATTATTCCTTCCCTTCCTCCCACTCCCCTATACTCTACAAAATGTTTTCCCTGGGACTAAGCCTTGAAAAGGCCACTGTATATTAGTTTGACATGCATTACTGTCTGCAGTTTAAAAAGCTAATTTTGCGGAGGTTGTAATTGCATTACAAAAACGTCTGCTGGCATTAATCTAAAAAAGGTCAAAAACCTACAGTAAATCTACAATATATTGCTTTACATTTGACCGCTGGTTTGTGTTATGTAGGAGTCATAGATTTGGTAAAGCACTGTAACAATTCAGGAAGGCTCAAAAGACTGCTCTCCAATTTTCATATTAGGCAGAAAGAAAAAATTAATCACTAATTACAAGGAATACTTTGACCAGGCCCAATATTAGTACAGAAATACAAGCTCCTGTATTTCTTTCCACAAATATATTCTCTAGAAAAATGAGGAAAATGTGATACAAGACACCTCAAACTAAAATTTTTAAATAGGGGAATTTTTTAAATATATACTGCAATTTTATTTCAATCACACAAACAAAATTAGCATGTAGGAAATTTAAATGAAACAGTACAATAAAAATAGCAGAGAACCAAAAACTCTAATAAGGAAGTACACCTAAAGCATGAAAATGAAACATTCATTAGTGTTTCATCTTTAGTTTTGATTGACACTTGATGCTTGCAAATTTTGAAACAAACTTTGAGAGCATGATGACTATTCTGAAGAGATTTCATCACCAGCACTAAGATTTGTACATTCAGTTGGTTTGCAATCGACTTGTTAGCCATTTACATAGTGTATAGTACAGATTTGTCACAGGTCAGATCACAGTGTTGAAGGAAGAAAGTACCTTCCTGTAATTAGAAAGGATCCCCTAAACTGCACTCAGCTTAAGACATCCAATGTACAAGAGCACAAAAGCCACCATAATATTGTGGCTCCAAGGAACATAGTTTTGATAAGGAAAATAACCTAAGCTTCTGTTTCCCATTTTAATTACTGAAATCTCTAACAATGACAAAACTGTCACATAGGACAGTAAATGTATACAGTAATTCAATCAAACTTCTTGGAAAGAACACATTTAGCAATCTGGGATAATGCAGAGCGACAGGAAATAAAACATGATTCAACACTCGTCCTTTTTGTCATTTTACACAGACATGTTAATAGTAGACGAAGGCACAAAACGTTTAGTGCATAAACCAGTTTCTTTTTTAACATCTAGCATTTTTACCATAGTCTTTTATCTTACTTTGGACCACTTGTACCCAGTACTCTATCCTACTAGAGACTGTTTAACTTAATCAACAAAATCAAGAGTGATTTCTGACCAGATTTATGGGGGACATAAACATTTGTATCATCAAAGTGTTTGCATAACCAAAAGTACAATAATAAGGATGAAAATGCCTCCTATTTCTTTTAGAAAGTAGTACTTCATAAGCTTCCTTCATCTTTAATGTCTTCACTATTGGATGACAATGAATAGAAAAAAAGAACTGTATACTTGAATTATGAGAGCTCATCCATCACAGATCTAAAAATGAAGTTTCTACAGAAACAGGAACTATTTTAACAAGGGAAAAAAATTCCCTCATTCAAACCTCTTTGAAGTGGTAATGGCTGCATACTTGCAGCACTTAGAAAACTATGCTATCAACAGGCTCTGTCTCACGAACTTAGATTAAGAAATCTAGGGCTTCCCTGGTGGCGCAGTGGTTGCGCGTCCGCCTGCCGATGCAGGGGAACCGGGTATACACACCCGTGAGTACCCACACAAACACGCACACACGCACGCACACACGGTGGTAAGTAGAGTATCTAGTTCCTTTTTCCCACCACCTAAGTCTCACTTTATTTATTAAAAGAAAATTAGGCAGGACCCCCCTCATTGTTTTCCCTTTATCTAATGATTTCTGTGACCTTAATTGCTACCATCATTGTTACTTTTCTAGTATTTCAGCATAGCAAGATTCAAAGGCAGCTCTGTAGTCAGGAACGTGTACGTGAACACCTGTATAACTGCAGGGCGCCTAGGTAATAACAACTGCCAAATTCAGGGATGGAAATTTTGAGTTCCACAGTAAGATGTAATTCATGTGAAGCTCAGAATCATGTTTCAGACCACTGAACTTACTCAAGTTAAAATACAAATAGCTGAAGACATGATGTAAAAGATTAAGTACTTGGTGCTGTAAACATATTTACCAATTAAAGTCACAAAAAATATTCCTCGTTATTATTCATGCGGATAACTGAGAACGAAGATAGTGCAGAAATTAACTTTAAATAAAACATTATCCCTTCCCTTCCTCCCACTCCCCTATACTCTACAAAATGTTTTCCCTGGGACTAGGCCTTGAAAAGGCCACTACATATTAGTTTGACATGCATACTGTCTGCAATTTAAAAAGCTAATTTTGTGGTGGTTATAATTACATTATAAAAATGTCCACATGCATAAATCTAAAAAAGGCTGAAAACCTACAGTAAATCTACAATATATTGTTTTACATTTGACCACTGGTTTGTGTTATGTAAGAGTCACAGATTTGGTAAAGCATTGTAACAATTTAGGAAAGCATCTAAATCTTTAAATTCTGGACGAATTTTATGTTTGAATCTACACTATTGCATGAAGGCTAAACTCGAGAGACTTCCAATCATTCTAAAATTCCTCACTGCGAACAAATCATTTTTAGGACACTTTCTTATAAATATCACCCTTGGAAAGCACATACAATTCCATTTGTTTCACATTTTATGATCTTAACCGACATAGGGCTGAACTCAATTATTCATGGAATATCAAATAAATATGATAGGAAGACAAACCTGAGAGAAACATTTACAATACAATAGAATAACTTGCTAAATTCCTCATCACCATTCGCTGAAAAAAACTTCTCAAGCCTTTCTCCTCTTTATGTTAGCAGTGGATTGTGGAAAATGTGCGATTTTCTCCTGACGTGAAAATACTTCAATGCACAGTGATCTTGCCTGACGGAGTCAGTATTTTCTGCGTAACTGATACAGGAACTCCTATACGACTCTCTTCCATCCTGTTGTAAAAGTCAGGAAAAAGCAGCAAACTGGGAGGGAAATAGCTTATCGCCATAGTAATGTCTGAAGGCTTTCAAAGTATGTTGGTTTTTCTCTCCTTCTGACTGTTTGTCTCCATTTTCTTCTTACAGCTCACAAAATGTAAGGGTTTTGTTGTTGTTAACACAGTTGTTCTTTGTAGGTTTTTTTTTTCCTTTCTCCAGATTAAAGTCCTATCTCTCCTTAGTCTGATTATCTATGCCGTATTTGACTTGCTCAGTTCCCGCCTGATTGCATCAATGAGCTCTTCTTTTAGTTAATTCTTTTCTCATTTCATCTAAAATGTCCTGCTTCAGCCTGTCATAGTCCAGTCCCTCCATCTGGACTCCACTGGCACTGGGCTGTGACGAGGGTGCAGTAAATAAGGGAATTTTAAATAAACTTGTTTATAGTTATTAAGGCAGAAAACTATGAATAAAATCAGTAATAACACCAACTAGTCAATAACTTAGACCAGTAGCTAATAGTAATAGCCTAATTGTACCCTAATTTTTATGTGTTTAATAGACCATTACTAAACCAGAATTGATTATCTTTTATCACTTAAATATAGAATTAGAGAAAAATAACCATAATGGTTTTAAATTATGATAATTCAATCCATCAGGACAAAATTTAAAATTTCAATCAAATACTAAACCTGGTTAGTAAATTTTCTCCTGACAGGGAAAGCAATGTGATGGATGGACTTCATAAGCTGGCCAGCAATTCAGGCAATATAAAGTTGATGGATAAAAACAAAGTATATTCTGGACTATATATTCCAAAAATCATGATTCAAACTCTAAAACAGTTTATGTCAATTGCATTGTTTCCAGACTTTGTAGTGCATTAGAAAGACAGGTTGAATCTTAGTCCTTTATGGTTTGGGATAAATCAAACCATGCCATCTATATAGAAGACAATAAAGTATTTATATTTTAATTCTATATAGCAGGGGACATGAATCCAACTGGACCCAAAGCAAGTCATTTAGAATCAAATTTGGAAGAAAAGGATACTAAATCCATCTCTGATCCATCATGAAAGGTTCGGGCCTGATCTTAACTAGCAGTTAAGATGCAGTTTCTGGAGAAGCAGTAGTAACTCAGGTTCAATTAGAAGTTCATGAAGCTTAGACCATAATGTCCACTGCCCACAAAGTCAGTCGCTGTAAATTATCGATAAATGTTGCAATCTTCTGTCACTCTTGCTAGTTTTCTCCCCAAAGTCATAAGGTGCAGAGCAATGGTCAATGATAGTGAAATAACTGTGACTAAAATCTATTGACTTATGTAAACTACCATGCTAAAAAACACATACTTGCAATTTCTCAAGGAAGAAATTTAGCATAAATTGTAGGTTGAAAACATAAAAATTAATGAATCAATAAACAGAGATATCTCTTTAAAATTTTGAGATAGATTGCACAGATTCCATCCAGATGGAACCATACATACCAAGGTGTTGATGAGAGTAAACACATCTATAAGAATGAGAAAACTCCCATCATAGACATAGTGGCATAAACTGGTTGTATAGTGAGTTTCAGTGCTTTAATCAGCTGTTCCATAGAAGAGCACATTACTAGGAGATAATTGGAGTAGGCTTGGATCAAAAAGTTTGGGGCAGTTGCTGTTGGTTTATTGCATTTTGAAACAAGAACCTCTCTGGGGACCATTAAAATCTGGTTTCATAACTTCAGTATTATGTTCAAGCAATGGTGTTTTTGACCCCCAGTTTGCCCTCGTTACTTTTTCTTTTACCAGGACCTCCCATAAGGTTTTATTTTATGGAGGGTTTGGAGAAGCAATAACAAGCTAGAAATACCATTTGTATTTCATAAGCTACCCTGTGCCCTCTGTATTTGCACCTGGCATCTACCTCTATAACCTGGCCAAGGCATTTTCACCTAGTTGTCTTTTCAAACAAGGAATTATAAAAGCAGTGCCTGTATTTGTTTAAAGCACAGCTGAAAAAATTAGCTTTCACTTGTCAGCTGTCCACTGATATGAGATGAGAAGTGGTGCGTGTGTATATGTGTGTGTGTACATGCACACTTGTGTTTTAGTACGCACACATGCACGCACACACACACACGCTTCTCAGGAACAAAGTAACTAACGGAATTCGACCACTCCCATTCCATGTCACTCTTTCCAATTACACTATAACATTAGCCAAGTTATCAAGACAAGATAGAACTAGAGCAGTTATGTCAAAGATTAAAGCGAAGGTGAAAAATTATTGTTTTACCCAGTTCGAAATATTCTCCCTGAAATTGCTAGTGGGTAGCAGAGGCTAAATGACACAGTATATTATCGTAGAGGTTGCTCTGAATCAAAACCATAACCTGAGAGGCCCTATAACAAAATGAGGGAAGTTGTATTTTTGAGATGAGGAACTTCCTCAAATTATGCGCTGGAATGATCCGAGATTGGCTCTTTCTGGCCATCTTCAGCACCATCCTATTACTCACCACTATATGTAACTGGTTATTTCCCTCCACTTTCTCTCATCTTTCTCCTTCTCTCACCTCTCTTCTTTCCCTAACTCACTTTCCGTTCCCCTCCGCCTTAGCGCTCACACTGTCAACCACGCCTCAAGCTGGCCTCTAGCGTTCTAGCTTCTGGACTGGCTGGATCAGTCATTTTCAATCTTTTTCTATCCCAAAACACATGAAGGATGGAGCAGGCACTCCCATTAGTATTCATGGTTCTTTTCAGCACTGATTTTAGGAGGTAGAGAAAGGCAAACGAGATTCTTCCTGGAAAAGGAAAACTTGGCCCAATGAACATGTTTCCCCACATTCTCTCCCTACCATATTGGCATCTCTACTCTGGAGCTTGCTACCCAAAGTGGTAGTCCACAGGCCAGCAACACCGGTGTCACCTGGGAGCTTGTTGGAAATGCAGGGTCCAAGACCTCCTGAATTAATCTTCATTTTAACTAGATTCTCATGCTAAAGTCTAAGAAGCACTGCTCTTTCATGATAAGAATACGGTGAAACACAACATACCTAATGGTATACATGTCATTCAACTATCAGTAACAACTTATGTAATAGAATATTATGATCTTTGCAGGAAAGCAAGCTGTTTTATTTCTAACATTTAATAACTCTAAATCTTTAGCAAATTACTTAACCTTCTGGAACCTCAATTAACTCTTGTATAAAATGGAGATAATAATACCTATCTCACAGAGATAACACACATGTAATTCTTAGCACAGTGCCAGGCATAGATTAGGTATAAAATAAATGTGTTTTTTTAAATTTAATTGTTAAAATTATTATTGATACCATTATTATTGTCATTATTTAATCTACCCTGGCTTAATATGTTATTAAAAATTATTTAGATCAAGTTACACAGACATGCTGTTCATATTCCCAAAGCTTCAACAAAAAATGGGCAATAACTATATGGGCAATTGCACAAAAACAGTAATGCAATGACAAGAAAACACTTATTCAAATCTGTTTATGCTGAGATTTTAGTGAGCATGACCTTGAGTTTATTAGTCTGACCCACTGATTAAATAGCATTATCTGAGTCATAAACTATAAAAGCAGGAAACCACTAAGAAATGATGAAATTAAAACATTCACCAGATTAAAAATATATCAAAGAAGAGTAGAAAATTTAATAACAGAGAAGATTTTATTCTGTTAGATAAACTTTTTTATCATAATGTCAGCAGTAATCTCTAATGGAATTTTTAATGATCTATTACAATCTGAACTGACTAAAATAAATAGAAATTCCTTATAAGCTCAAGCCAAACATTTAATTAAATATACCAAACCTAAATGAGATACTTTTTAATCCACCCCCCAAGCAAAAAGGCTTCTTACTCTTTGTTAATTGAAAAGTAAATAGATCTCCAGGAGAACAGAGGCATCTCTTTTTAACAATCTACCCACCATGCAATTGTACTATTCACATCTGTTCTAGATATGAGTGTTTGCACTGCTAAGCCTGAAATTAGGAGCAGAAATAAATTTTTAAAAACAGTATTTTTAAGTTATTTCAAGCTCTCTCTTTAGTACTTTGCATTTAACTCCCAATCCCCAATATACCTTCATTATGTTTAAAAATATAATTTTAATAAGAGATTATTTATATTGCTTTCACACAACCAAATGTCCTTTTGTAGTTGCTTTTCCAGTAATTGAGATAGAACTATGAGTCTTTTCCTAAAGACTACACATTAGTTGAACTTAGATGACTAAATAATCAAAACTCATTTCCAATGGGCTTTTACCAAGACCACTTCTCTGCTCTTCCAAGTTATATTTAAATTACTAACATCATTTACCTCTTTATTAATGTTTGAATATTCATACATTTTATTAATTTAGCTAAGCCAAAGAACATTCTGATTTATAAAAATTCATTTGAAATGTATATTAGAAAATAATAAATCTTTTGAGACTTAGAACAGATTTCAGCAGAAATTCAGTTGGAAATTTCCAAGACAGTAAGTCCCCTATATACAAGCCTTCAAGTTGTGAACTTTCAAAGATGCACACATGCCCCTGTATGCCAGCTGTTGTACTGTACTACTGTATTTTTCAAGATACTGTACTGTAAGATTAAACGTTTTCTTCATTTTGTTTGTTTTTTATGTATTATTTGCGTGAGAAGTAATATAAACCTATTACAGTACAGTACTACATAGCCGATTGTGTTAGTTGAGTACCTAGGCTAACTTTGTTGGACTTATGAACAAGGTAGACTTACAAATGCACTCTTGGAACGGAACCCGTTCGTATGTAGGGGATTTACTTTATATAGAACAGAAAAATGTTAAGCTTTGGAGTTTTCAATACAGACATTCCTTTATCCATTATTCATTTAGGACAGGATTTCCAGACCACAAGTGTCTATAGATAACTTGAAAAACCAAGGATTAGCTGGAAACCCAGTCATGGGTAGAACTCCAAGTTTGATTAAATTTGTAAAGTAGGATACGATCCATTTTGAGGTATCAAACAAACACTCTTTACTTAGTTTCCTCTTTGCCTGTGTTTTTGCTTTGTTTGGGTTTGTTTTTAACTCAACTTTCAGTCTAGAAATTGGAGGTATGTTCTCAGCCAGCATAGTAGATTTCAAGAAACTAGAAGTAGAACAGACAATAGAAAGGGCTTCCATTCATCCATCCTTTCTTTCATTCATTCATCAAGGTTAATATGTGTTATTTGTTTCTAATCTCTGGAAACTGGGAAAAAAAGTCACTGTTCAGCTGTTAAAATGGTTAAGTGAAATATCTTTTCTTTAATAAAAGGAAGAAGATGTTAACCAATGACTATTTAAAATCATGGTTTCTGGGATTTGATTAACAACTATTTATTTAGAAGCCATCATGTGCACTGGCATGTGATGAATAAGAAAGTAGAACCCCTGTCCTTAGATCATAAAGTCTAGTGAAGCAGAAAGAAGTTAAGATGGCGAAAAGAAGGTGGCAATCCAAGTACAGAGTTCTATGAGAAGATACAAGAGGGGGCCAGAATGAAGGGGTCAGAAACTCTTTCCAGGAAAAAGAAAGATATCTGAGTTGAAATCTGCAGAGTATTGACACATATTTATTGCCATTAATGATCAAAGCAATAAAAAATAAAACAATAACAACATACAACTTGTTCGTATGTTATTACAGTTGACCTTTGAACAACATGAGTTTGAACTACACAGGTCCACTTATAAGTGGATTTTTTCTTTCACTAAGCAGGTACCTCAGTACCACACAATCCAAGTTTGGTTGAATTGGGGGATTCAGAACCGTGGGTATGGTCGGCCAACTGTAAAGTTATACTTGAACTTTCAACTATGGAGAGGATTGGTGCCCCTAGCCCCTACGTTGTTCAAGGCCCAGCTGTATTTGCAATGATTTTTTTAAAAAAATCATATCTTGTATTAGTGAAGATTTGGGAGTAGAGGAAGCAGCCTGAGAGAGTACTGATAAGAATGGAAGAATTGGTATCATCAAGCTCAGTACAATGTGGCAATATAATACACCAAAAATATAAAAACATGTATACCTTTTGACCTAAAATACCAATTCTAGACACTTACTTTAAAGAAACATTAAAGATATGGGAAAAATATTTACAATACCATCTAAATGTTTAAGTATATGGTAATGACTAAATAAACAATAGTGTATTCATATAATGGAAAACGATTAAGTCATTAAAACATTGTTATACATTTCTTTGACCTAAACGTATCTTAACTAATTGAAATTGATATTTGATAGCTCAAATATGTGATAATACATACTTTTGATTGATGCGAGATGCTTATATTTGAAAACATAGAAACATGTTATTAATCATAATTTTATCTTTCAAGGCACCTTGCAAATTGTTTTGTACATATAGTTGTTGAATTATTACTCTAGGTATTTACTTAATGGGGTTTTATGGCGTATTCTTACTACTGCATAGCGTTTAGTCTATATCTCATCAATCAAACAAAACCCTTGCAGGGTAACATCACTCCAGTGGATTATGTGTGGTCTGGGGCTCTACACAGAGCCCCATTTTTAAGGTTGAGATAAAAATATGGGCTACAAATTTTGATATTCCCATCCTGTTTTCACTTTGGTGTGAAATCCATGTGTGACATTAGAAAAGTCGCATTCCTTCTCTGGTCTTCCGTTTGCCCAATAATACTCATGTGGAATAAGTTATAGAATACGCTTTCTCCTCCAGCCTATAACTCATAATTTGTTTACTTTAATGTTTATGTAGAAAGGACAAGTTTTTGAGAAATGCCGTTTCCCTATTCAAGTGGTAGCATGATGAAATTGATTTTAATGATTAAATTTTAACTGTATAATGCATAATGTTTCAAAGTCTTGCATGTAATTGCAAATAAATTGTCACTCACAGTATCTAAAATTATATATTTTGTTATTTTAAATGACTATTGTTTCCACTATATTTTTGAGCAATTTGAGCTAAAATAAATCAAATTAAATCCTTCAAAAAATTGTTACACAGAAATATTTATTAACATGGATTCAGTCATGATATAATACTAAGTGAAACAAGAAGATTTCAAATATAAGCTTAGGAGGGACCCAGTTTTGTTAAAAAAGATACACACACACACACAAAAGTTCTGGAGAGATACAAAAAGTGTGTTAAAGTTATCTCTGGGTGGGAAGATTATGATTACTTTTTTTTTTTCCTTTTTGCTTTTTGTGTGTCTCTATTTTCTAATGTTCTACATTGAAGATATGCTGCTTTTATAATTAGAAAAACAAAAATTTTGGGGCCAGGACAAAACATATTAAATTCTAAATATTTATAATCCTCCTCCTGCTTCCTAAGAAGAGTAGATACTGAGAAAAATGCTTCGTTTTGCTGCACAAAGGTAGGGGTGAGGACAAATTGAAAAGGTGAGAGAAAGTTGGATTTCTCTATATGGACCCTACATAGTGTCACCCAGAGAAGAAAAATAAAAAAAACATGTGATGCTGGAAGGAGACACAAGGAGAGATAGTGGAAGATGGAGAGTCAAAGGAAGAGAAATGAGGGAAAAGCAGAAATACAGAGATGAGTACTAAGCAGCTACTATAATTAGTAGAACTCTGGAGAAGGGGGAATTTTCAAGAAGTTTTGATAGGTGTGGCGGCTTCTCCTTTTTGAGGGTTCACAAGAAAATCTTTAGCAAAGATTTTAGAGGAGACACCAGTGGAAATGGCCACTTTCCTGTTAAAATGAACACACTCTCCCAGAAGTCAAAAAATAATTAACTTTTACAATGATGTGACTGAGAACAACAACCAGAAAAGGTTGGAAAGGAGATTTTGTTTTTCATGTTCTCAAAGCCATAGGCACATGTGTGGGAGTCTCAGAGATGGAGTAGCTGTTTTGAGAGCTGGTGATGCCTTGTATGGCTGAAAACAGTGTACCACGTGGGAAAAGAACCTAGAGCAGCCCACCCTCAGGAGCAAGGCTAGGAGTCAGATGACTGGAGGGCCCAGGGCAGAGCAGATCACCAAAGGCTTTGCAAGCCTCGGAATAGGAGGAATCTTGAACTGAGAAGAGTCATAAATACCCCAAGTCTTTGACATCAAGGAAAGCGCTGGTTACAGAGGAGCAACATAACAAAAGAGTGCAAAGAATTATATTCAATATCTTGTAATAACCTATAATGGAAAAGAATCCAAAAGAGAATACGTATTTTACATATATAACTGAATCACTTTGCTGTACACCTAAAAGTAACACAATATTGTAAATCAACTATAGTTCAATTTAAAAAGCTAAGATGATGAAGCAGAATATATTGACCATTCGTAAAAACAAGACTGTTTAGAAAAGTTCCACGTGGCAACATTTGCATGCATTATGTCTGAGAGCGGAGGGGTTCCTCCTCTCTTTTTCTCTCCTTCAACCTCTTTTCTGAAAATAAGTGCTTTCTCTATTGCACAACATGGTAGAGTTCACAAAAGTCCTGTTCCCACCATTATTTTTTTTCTTTTACTGTTACTTTGAAGATGTTGTCTAATCTTAAGTTATGATGGCTTCACACAGCTCAGCAAAAATGGGAAGAGATACTAAATTCCCAGGTTCAACAGCTTGTAGCACCTTTTAGAATCATTTTAAATTCATTAAAATAAAGCAAAACACGGATCTATAGAGCCAGAATTGTTAGAGGAATTACTGTACAAGAAACTATGATTTTATGAGCAAACCATACATACATAAAATACTCTCTGTATTCCTAAACCAAAGTAACCCCATGTTAAAAAAAAAAACTGATAAATTTTACATATATTTCATGTTCATCTTCCTCTATCTTTTTCACTCAATCTAAGAAGATAACATTTTTTTCTTACCCTCAGAATTTGAGGAAATATTACATTGTGAAGCATGTGCATTTCAGAGTTACTGCTTGATCAATGAACAATTAAATCTGTTTAATGTGTCTCAATGATCTTCACATTAATTTGTCTGGAGTAAAAACAAGAGCTCCACACAAGATTGATCAAATGACTTTTAAGCTCCCAGTTGTTAGATGGTTCCAGAATACAAATGGAAGTGCATTATACCCACATGAGCACTCATTGAATTCCTAATGAGCAGGTGCCATCATGCTGATTGCAATATATAGTGATATCACTCTTAGATTAAAGGGTGCCCAGCACTCTGCATTTGAGACCTGGCACTGCAACTACATTCTTTGCTGGATCAATTCAAGACTCATTTAGGCTATAAATGAATGTTCTCTGGATGAGTGTATTTTCTAAATGGATTAAATGTATTTTATAAATGGATTTTTTTTTCAGAATTCTCAAACATCCCTGATTTTTCCATCAGAAATTATCCTTTCTCTGGCTGGGGAATGGCAGACTAAGATTTTTAAAGACCTGATAAGAATTCAGGTTAAATGAACTACGGTGTTCCCTTCTCCTCCATAAAATATCTTTAATTCTTCCTTCCAGAGGCCACTATTGTACAAAGATTATAATGGCGTAAAAGAATTGCCAAGAGAAAGAGAATTTTTAAAAAGTCTCCACCTCAAAATGAGTACTTCTTCACTGGTTTATTCAAGAACAAGGATTTCAAAAGAAGAGAGAATGTCAAATCTTCAGTTATTTTTATCAAAGTTAGACAAGCATGCTGTTTCCTAATGACTTTCCATTTTTTCAGCAGCTCCAAAGTCCTTTTCTGCTATCTAGTTGGCGTCTCATTCCCTGATTTTGTAGTGTACTGTGTTCACCCATAAAATCAAACCAATGGGAAAATGTCCTCCTGTGATGCTTGAGAAAATTCTCAAGTTGGAGCCAGCACAAACGGATTAGGAATCATTGTACCCAGACACTGTGTCTAATGCCTTTCATTTGAGAAGGTACAAGTAAAAAGGCAGAAAAGCTCAAAAGCTTTACACTCCTTAGAAAAAAAGACAATTGGTTATCAAAAATCAGTCAAAGGGCTTCCCTGGTGGCGCAGTGGTTGCGCGTCCGCCTGCCGATTCAGGCGAACCGGGTTCGCGCCCCGGTCCGGGAGGATCCCACGTGCCGCGGAGCGGCTGGGCCCGTGAGCCATGGCCGCTGGGCCTGCGCGTCCGGAGCCTGTGTTCCGCAACGGGAGAGGCCACAACAGAGGAAGGCCCGCATACCACCAAAAAAAAAAAAAAAAAAATCAGTCAAAGATAGGTATCAGAGGAAATTTTCAGTGACCGCCAGTTAAGGTACAACCTAATTAAAAATAAAAATGGGATCCACGTACATCAGTCAGGACTGGCTAGTTTATGCCGTGGTGACCGAAAACACCGAAATACCAAGGGTTTAGCACAACAAAAGTGTTTCTTACTCACCCAAAGTCCTCTGCTCTCTGTCCTGGAGGCTTAGTCTCGGCTTTGCTGGCTGACTTGGTCTCATTGTTAAGGTCATCGAGAGGACTTGACCTTGGGTTGACCCATGAGCTGGACCCTGGCAAACAGAGGCTCTTCCCTCCCTGTCCTCAGAATGTGCACTTACCAACCATTCACACAGCGGGAGCCGCTTTCAAGGATGCGGCTTTCAGAGAGCAATGTGTCATTGAGACCATCTGGACAGTATACATGACCGAACCCAGCTAAGGCTTCTAACAAACTTTTAAGATTCTGGTGGGCGGGTGTGGAGATCACTCATCTCGCAGCCTACGAGACATGCCTCCTATGTAAGTTTCCTTGTTTATTAACTCTGCCGCCTACCAATCTGGAATGGTCTGCTGCTTTTTTTTCAGTCGCTCCTTGCCTCCATGTATGGAGACTGGCTTGCAAAGCAACACTCCTGGCAGCAAAGATCACACAGCAGGGAAGGAGCACAGCTGGGCCATCTCCTATGGGTGTTACCGAACCACACTTGGGTCCGTTCACCCATGCGCAGTAAAGCCAATCTACTGACACCGGGGTGTGGTGAAGGAAAGTGCAGCGTTTATTGTAAGGTGCCAGACAAGGAGTCTGGGACAGATAAATGCTCAAAAAAGCCTGAACTCCCCAATGGGTTTCAGGAAAGGATTTTTAAATGCAAGATGAGGGAAGGGAGTCGCAGGGTATGTGATCAGCTCCTGCACAATTCTCTGATTTGTTGATGGTGAGGTAACAGGGCAATGTCATGTTATCAATCCTCATGCTCTGGTGGTCTGGGGGTTATGTGTTCATGGTCATGAAGCAGTTAACTTCTTCCATTTGGTGGGGGTTTTAGCATCTGTAAATCAACTCAGACATGTGCATCAGATACTGTTATCTATGTATTTCAGGGAGAAACTAAAGATTCTGTGACTGATATATGGCTGATTTACTGTTTAAATTCTTCCAGTTCTATGAGGTATCACCTCACTCCAGTTAGAATGGGCATCATCAGAAAATCTACAAACAACAAATGCTGGTGTGGAGAAAAGGGAACCCTCTGGCACTGTTGGTGGGAATGTAAATTGATGCAGCCACTGTGGAGAACAGTATGGAGGTTCCTTAGAAAACTAAAAATAGAACTACCATATGACCCAGCAATCCCACTACTGGGCATATACCCTGAGAAAACCATAATTCAAAAAGACACATGCACCCCAATGTTCGTTGCAGCACTATTTACAATAGCCAGGTCATGGAAGCAACCTAAATGCCCATCAACAGATGAATGGATAAAGAAGATGTGGTACATATATACAATGGAATATTACTCAGCCATAAAAAGGAACGAAATTGGGTCATTTGTAGAGACGTAGATGGCTCTAGAGACTGTCATACAGTAAGTCAGAGAGAAAAACAAATATCATACATTAACGCATATATGTGGAACCTAGAAAAATGGTACAGATGAACCAGTTTGCAGGGCAGCAGTAGAGACCTGGATGTAGAGAACAAATGTATGGACACCAAGGGGGGAAAGTGGCAGGGGAGGTGGTGGTGGGATTGACATATATACACTAATATGTATAAAATAGATAACTAGTAAGAACCTGCTGCATAAAAAATAAAGTAAAATTCAAAAAAAAAATTCTTACCAGTTCTACTGGCCCAAATACTCTTTTTTGTCACTACATGTTCACATCCTTTCAATTATTAATTCTTGAGCCAGGATTTTGTGACTCAGGGGAAGCCTGAGAGAGTACAGCTTTTCTACAAACAAGAGGCAGGCAGAGGTCATGGGGGGAGGGGTCTGTCCCAGGAAGGTCCCATGGGGTCTTACTTGGTTACATGGGCACTAACTACTTGGGCATCAAGCATCACATGGCACCTCTACTCATGTTTTATTGGCTAATGTGAGTCACAGATATCACCAGACCTCAAGAAGACATGGAAATACAATACCTTTCTCATCTCTATGCCCCAACCTCATGTGCCTGGAAAGAGTAGAACCAGAAACACTGGTGAACAACCCAAATAGCTTCCACACCATGGAAAATCAAATAAATCAAATTTCCCTTCTAGATGTCAAGTTATACAACATTCCCCAGCCTATTTACTCTGTCCTAATCTTTTCTTTACCAATAAATGTGGAATTTTGGAATATAAATTGCCATGGAAATATGAATGGAGCAGTTAGATAAATTAATCACTGTGGGATGAATATTTACATAAAAGATAAAATTATTTTATACTTAATATTAAAGTGAACTAAGGAATGATTGTGTTGAAAAGTATAATGAAATATAAATGTAAAACAATGTTCCTGCTTCTGTTCCTAATTCCAAAATTGTTATGATTTTGATATAACACGCGACTCAATTTTAGACATTAATTAAGACAGACGCCTTACTCAACAGCAAAATCATTTGTAAGAAAAATATAAAATATATAATTTTACCATTAAGGCTAGCTGAATGCACAAACATTTTCTAAAATATAATTAACAATAACAACAAAAATCTTTACACATTCTTCTGTATCATTCAGTACCATACAATTGATTGCTTTTGTTATTCAATGAGTAATCTTAGGAGATTTGAAATTGTATTATATCATCAGCAGGCTTAACAGATGAAAATATTGGCAATATGATGTGAAAACAAAGGGTAACAAATCCAGAACCAAAAATTTTCACTAAGTACTATGACAAAAATACTCCTAAGAATTTGAGAAATCTTTAATAGTAGCTTATGTAAACAGTATTGTTAAAGAAATCTATAACTTACCTAAAAGCTGGTAGAGCAGAACCTACAAATAAAGAAGGTTGAATGGGATCAAAATGGAATGATTTGTTTGAATTTATCATTGATGAAAGAGAAAGAACTAGAAAATAGAAAGAGATGAAAAACAAAATACAAGAAATACGAGCTGTGCTTATAAACTGCTTATTACGTTAATAGATATACTAATCCTATTCATCACAATGAGTGTTTTCCCTTTGCAGCAGTCACGTGGTGAGACAGTGTACTCATTTCAGAAGACAGGATTTCTCATCCCCATTGTGAATTTCCTCTGTTGAAAGTGCGGTGGAGGGTGGCAGGGTGGGGTGCAGAGGGAGGGCCAGTAGTATCATTGGACCTGCAAATCCTGAGTTTTTCACAGTCCTGATTTCACCACGTTAAGAAAGGCATTGATCAGGCAGAGCTCAAGGGGAGGAGGGTAAGCAGGACAGCAAAGGATTTTGAGAAAAACTCTTAAGGAAGAATGGATAAAGTTCCTGGGAATATTTAGCCTAGAAAGGAAAAGCCACAGAAATAACATGATGGCTCTCTTACAATACTTCACGAGTTATAGTGCATAAAGAGAATTTGATTTATCCTCTGAAGTTAGAAAAGACAGACTATGATAGGAATATAGATAAATACAAGAAATATTTTGAACAGTTATAATTGACCAAACAGATATTATTTGGTAGTAAATTTTGTTTATAGAGAAAGAACTTTAAAAAACTTGGGTGCTTTTCTTTGGGGGATGGAAGAGAACACTTATATTGAATGGGATATTAGAAGAGATAAACCTCAGCATCTTTTCCATTGCTCTGGTTGTTATAATCTACACATTTAGAACTTGGGCACATTTCTTAGATTAAAAAGTTGATTTGGGGGAAAAAAAATCATTCAGAGCCAAATCAGATTTAATCAGACAACCAAGCTGAGTTATACCAAAAAAAAGATTTTAGTGTGTGTATGTATGTGTGCGTGTTTTATAAAATAGAGACAAAGTAATGAAATAATTTTAATTTATTGCTTTAAACTGACTCTGTCAAATGTCTAACATGTTTTGGAGGGTTGTTTGGTTGGTATTCTTGATTTGTGTGGTATTTTCTAAATGCATATTATGTTTTTCACCATAGTGCTATTATTTTATTTTTAAACATTTGAAAATTAGCCAAAAAAAGATGAAAAAAGGTATATTTCCATCACTCTAGCACAACCACTGTTATTGTGATTCATTTTTTCCAATCTCTCCCTTTTGAGTGTATTTTTTTTTTTTTTTTCGGTACGCGGGCCTCTCACTGTCGTGGCCTCTCCCACCGCGGAGCACAGGCTCCGGACGCGCAAGCCCAGCAGCCATGGCCCACGGGCCCAGCCGCTCCGCGGCACGTGGGATCCTCCCGGACCGGGGCATGAACCCACGTCCCCTGCATCGGCAGGCGGGCTCCCAACCACTGCGCCACCAGGGAAGCCCCTTGAGTGTACTTTTTACATATAGTTGAATCTAGTTATTGATAGTAATTATGTTCTATAAAGTTGCAGCAAACACAAAATTAGCAAATACTGACCATTTTTCCTGGGGGGATCATATGAGGTTCTTGTGAGCCTCTGGTCACAATACTTCATCAACCAATCATACAAAACTATGTTTTGTGTGTGTTTCTGTTTAAAGATACTTTATTTACTGTACATTGTTGATTCATTAACATTGAACTCACCACCAATAGCGCTATAACTCATGCCTGAACTAAGTTTATCTAACACATTTATTTTCCGCATAAGGCATATCACAGCTTTCTTGCACTTAGAAACACTTGACAACACTTCAGCAGCACACTTGGAGACCATTCAAAACAGTGAAATCACCAAGAAAAAGCACAAAAATTTGGAAACCATGTCACTAAATAGACACTAATCAAGAACATTTGTTTATAGTATGAGAGCTGAAACAAGAAGGCAGAGAGACACCTTGTTCAACCTCAGCCAGACATGTGGGCATCAGATGACCCAGTTTGTTTTCAGCTCTACATGTGGCTATGAATGACCGCAAAGAGCTGTGGGTAATGATTTGGGACTACAAATATGTTTAAGCAAGTAGGCAAGTTCACAAATATGGAATCCACAAATAATGAGGATGAACTGTGTTTTGTATCCTGTCTCATCCCATGTTGTTCCATAGTTTTCATAAGTGTAACTTTGAGTGACTACCTACTAGCTCTCAAGCAGATATGCCAAATTTTATTTTTCCATTCTTAAATTGTTGTGCCATTAGCTCTGGATCAGTTAGGAGCCCAGGGTTGAAAGTGATAAGACAACAATTTAGAAACAGGTTTACAAAAATGAAATATCTTAGGAGATTGGTTCAAGATGGTGGAGTAGAAGGACGTGCCCTCACTCCCTCTTGCGAAAGCACTGGAACCACAATTAACTGCTGAACGGTCATTGACAGGAAGACACTGGACCTCACCAAAAAAGATACCCCACAACCAAGAACAAAGGACAAGCCACAGTGAGACGGTAGGAGGGGCGCAATCACAATAAAATCAAATCCCATAACTGTTAGGTGGGTGACTCACAAACTGGAGAACACTTATACCACAGAAGTCCACCCACTGGAGTGAAGGTTCTGAGCCCCACATCAGGCTTCCCAACCTGGGGGTCCAGCAATGGGAGGAGGAATTCCTAGAGAATTAGATTTTGAAGGCTAGTGGGATTTGACTGCAGGACTTCGACAGGACTGGGGGAAACAGAGACTCCACCCTTGAAGGGAACACACAAAGTAGTGTGTGCATCGGGACCCAGGGGAAGGAGCAGTGACCCCATAGGAGACTGAACCAGACATACCAGCTAGTGTCAGAGGGTCTCCTGCAGAGGTGGGGGATGGATATGTCTCACTGTGAGAACAAGGACACTGGCAGCAGAAGTTCTGGAAAATACTCCTTGGTGTGAGCTTTCCCAGAGTCCACCATTAGCCCCAACAGAGAGCCCGGGTAACTCCAGTGTTGGGTCATCTCAGGCCAATCAACCAACAAGGAAGGAACCCAGCCCCACCAATCAGCAGACAAGTGGATTAAAGTTTTACTGAGCTCTGCCCACCAGAGCCACAGCTGGCTCTACCCACCACCAGTCCCTCCCATCACGAAACTTGCACAAGCCTCTTAGATAGCCTCATCCACCAGAGGGCAGACAGCAGAAGCAAGAAGAACTACAATCCTGCAGCCTGTGGAACAAAAACCATATTCACAGAAAGATAGACAAGATGAAAAGGCAGAGGGTTATGTACCAGATAAAGGAACAAGACAAAACCACAGAAAAACAACTAAATGAACTGGAGACAGGTAACCTTCCAGAAAAAGTATTCAGGATAATGATAGTGAAGATGATCCAGGACCTCGGAAAAAGAATGGAGGAAGGGCTTCCCTGGTGGGCGCAGTGGTTGAGAGTCCGCCTGCCGATGCAGGGGACACGGGTTTGTGCCAGAGCCTGTGCTCCACAAGGGGAGAGGCCACAACAGTGAGAGGCCCGCATACTGCAAAAAAAAAAAAAAAAGAAAGAAACAAAAAAAAAAGAATGGAGGCAAAGATCGAGAGGATGCAAGAATGTCTAACAAAGACTTAGAAGAATTAAAGAACAAACAGAGATGAACAATACAATAACTGAAATGAAAATTATAATAGAAGGAATCAATAGCAGAATAACTGAGGCAGAAGAACGGATAAGTGACCTGGAAGACAGAATGGTGGAATTCAGCACTGAGGAACAGAATAAAGAAAAAAGAATGAAAAGAAATGAGACAGTCTAAGAGACTTCTGAGACAACATTAAACGCAACAACATTTGCATTTAGGGGTCCCAGGAGAAGGAGAGAGAGAGAAAGGACCCAAGAAAATATTTGAAGAGATTATAGTAAAAAATTTCCCAAACATGTGAAAGGAAATAGCCACCCAAGTCCAGCAAGCGCACAGAGTGCCATACAAGATAAACCCAAGGAGAAACATGCCGATACACATAGTAATCAAACTGGCAAAAATTAAAGACAAAGAAAAAATATTGAAAGCAGCAAGGGAAAAACGAAAAATAACATACAAGCGAATTCCCATAAGGTTAACAGCTGATTTCTCAGCAGAAACTCTGCAAGCCAGAGCGAGTGGCATGACTTATTTAAAGGGATGAAAGGGAAGAAACTACAACCAAGATTACTCTACCCAGCAAGGATCTCATTCAGATTCGATGGAGAAATCAAAAGCTTTACAGACAAGCAAAAGGTAAAAGAATTCAGCACCACCAAACTAGCTCTCCAGCAAATGCTAAAGGAACTTCTCTAAGTGGGAAACACAAGAGTGGAAAAGGCCTACAAAAACAAACCCAAAACAATTAAGAAAATGGTAATAGGAACATACATATTGAAAATTACCTTAAACGTGAATGGATTAAATGCTCCAACCAAAAGACACAGGCTTGCTGAATGGATACAAAAACAAGACCCATATATGCTGTCAACAAGGGACCCACTTTAGACCTAGGGACACATACAGACTGAAAGTGAGGGGATGGAAAAAGATATTCCATGCAAATGGAAATACATAATGATCAAGGGATCAATCCAAGAAGAAGATATAACAATTATAAATATATATACTCTCAACACAGGAGCACCTCAATACATAAGGCAACTGCTAACAACTATAAAAGAGGAAATCAACAGTAACACAATAATAGTGGGGGACTTTAACACCTCATTTACACCAATGGACAGATAATCCAAACAGAAAGTTAATAAGGAAACACAAGCTTTAAATGACACAATAGACCAGATAGATTTAATTGATATTTATAGGACATTCCATCCCCAAACAGCAGATTACACTTTATTCCTTTGCAAAATTTTGGAAGAGTTTGTGTGCACGGAACGTTCTCCAGGATAGATCACAACCTGGGTCACAAATCAAGCCTCAGTAAATTTAAGAAAATTGAAATCATATCAAGCATCCTTTCTGACCACAGTGCTATGAGATTAGAATTCAATTACAGGGAAAAAAATACGTAAAAAATACAAACACATGGAGGCTAAACAATACATTACTAAATAACCAAGAGATCACTGAAGAAATCAAAGAGGAAATCAAAAAATACCTAGAGAAAAATGTCTGGAAAATATCAGGGAGTCATTTATCAACCTGTTTTCATTAGCATACTGCCTAGCTCTGGCAAGGATTTGAATAAAAAAAAGCAGGATGGTACAATTTATTTCAGGCCCCATATTTCTTGGATGAAAGGAGACTTCTAATAAAAGGAAATTCAGAAAGGTGCTTTTTCTAGCTGCTTTTTCCCTAACGAAAAACCCTACTCCTAAAGCTTTTTTTTTTTTTTTTTTTTTTTTT